>NW_027596588.1:0-216797 GCF_964194155.1 Cetorhinus maximus
AAGGGACAGAGATTGAGATCAGGGATAGTTATAGGGACAGAGAGTCACATCAGGGGGACAGTTAAAGAGACAAAGAATAATATCAGGGACAGCTTAAGGGACAGAGAGAGAGATCGGTGGACAGTTAAAGGGACTGAGAGTTATATCAAGGGGAGAGTTAAAGGGACAGAGATTGAGATCATGGGGACAGTTAAAGGGATAGAGAGTGAGATCACCGGGAGGATAAAGGGATAGAGATTGAGATCACGGGGAGCTTAAAGGGACAGAGAATGAGATCACGGGGAGATTAAAGGGATAGAGAGTGAGATCACGTGGAGGTTAAAGGGACAGAGAGTGAGATCACGGGGAACTTAAAGGGACAGAGAGTGAGCTCACGGGGAGATTAAAGGGATAGAGAGTGAGATCACGAGGAGCTTAAAGGGACAGAGAGTGAGATCACGGGGAGATTATAGGGACAGGGAGTGAGATCACGGGTAGGTTAAAGAGATAGAAAGTGAGAATACGGGGAGTTTAAAGGGATAGCGAGAAATCACGCGAGGTTAAAGGGACCGAGAGTGAGAACACGTGCACTTTAAAGGGACAGAGAGTGAGATCACGGGGAGGTAAAAGGGACAGAGAGTGAGATCACGGGAATGTTAAAGGGACAGAGATTGAGATCAGGGGACAGTTAAAGGGACTGAGAGTTAGATCAAGGGGACAGTTAAAGGGACAGAGAATGAGATCAGGGGCTGATATAGGAACAGAGATTGAGATCACGGGGAGGCTAAACGGACAGAGAGTGAGATCACGGCGATGTTAAAGGTACAGAGATTGAGATCACGGGGAGGTTAATGGGACAGAGAGTGAGATCACGGTCAGGTTAATGGGACAGAGAGTGAGATCACGGTGTGGCTAAACGGACAGAGAGTGAGATCACGGGGAGGTTAAAGAGACACAGAATGAGAATACGAGGAGGTTAAAGGGACAGATAGTGAGATCACGAGGAGGTTAAAGGGAGAGAGTGCGGGATCATGTGGACGTTAAAGGGACAGCGAGTGAGATTACGGGGAGGTAAAAGGGACAGAGAGTGAGATCACGGGGATGTTAAAGGGACAGAGATTAAGATCAGGGACAGTTAAAGGGACAGAGATTGAGATCAGGGACAGTTAAAGGGAAAGAGACAGATCAGGGACTATTAAAGGGACAGAGAGTGAGATCACGGGGATGTTAAAGGGACAGAGAGTGAGATCACGGGGATGTTAAATGGAAAGAGATTGAGTTCATGGAGAGCTTAAAGGGACAGAGAATGAGAGCATGGAGAGGTTAAAGTGACAGAGATTGAGATCACGGGGAGGTTAAAGGGACAGAGAGTGAGATCACGGTGAAGTAAAAGGGACAGAGAGTGAGATCACGGGGAGGTTAAAGGGACAGAGAGTGAGATCACGGGGAGGTTAAAGGGAAAGAGAGAGAGATCACGGGGACGTTAAAAGGACAGAGAGTGAGATCACGGGAATGTTAAAAGGACAGATATTGAGATCAGGGACATTTAATGGGACAGAGATTGAGATCAGGGACAGTTAATGGGACAGAGATTCAGATCAGGGATAGTTAAAGGGACAGAGAGAGATCAGGGACTATTAAAGGGACAGAGAGTGTGATCACGGGGATGTTAAAGAGACAGAGAGTGAGATCACGGGGAGGTTAAAGGGACAGAGATTAAGATCAGGGACAGTTAATGGGACAGAGATTGAGATCAGGGACAGTTAAAGGGACAGAGAGAGATCGGGGACTATTAAAGGGACAGAGAGTGAGATCACGGCGATGTTAAAGGGACAGAAAGTGAGATCACGGGAAGGTTAAAGGGACAGAGATTGAGATCACGGGAGGTTAAAGGGACAGAGAGTGAGAGCACGGGGATTTTAAAGGGACAGAGAGTGAGATCACAGTCAGGTTAAAGGGACAGAGAGTGAGATCACGGGGAGGTTAACAGGACAGAGAGTGAGATCACGGGGTGTTTAAAGTGACAGAGAAGAAGATCACGGGGAGGTTAAAGCGACAGAGAGTGAGATCACGGTCAGTTTAATGGGACAGAGAGTGAGATCACGGGGAGGCAAAACGGACAGATAGTGAGATCACGGGGAGGTTAAAGGGACAGAGAGTGAGATCACAGGGAGGTTAAAGGGACAGAGAGTGAGATCACGGGGAGGTTAAAGGGACGGAGAGAGAGATCACGGGGAGGTTAAAGGGACACAGAGTGATATCATGAGGCGGTTAAAGGGACAGATAGTGAGATCATGAGGAGGTTAAAGGGAGAGAGAGTGAGATCACGGGAATGTTAAAGGGACAGAGATTAAGATCAGGGACAGTTAAAGGCACACAGAGTGAGAACACGAGGAGGATAAAGGACAGATAGTGAGATCACGAGGAGGTTAAAGGGAGAGAGTGCGGGATCACGTGAACGTTAAAGGGACAGCGAGTGAGATTACGGGGAGGTAAAAGGGACAGAGAGTGAGATCACGGGAATGTTAAGGGGACAGAGATTAAGATCAGGGACAGTTAAAGGGACAGACATTGAGATCAGGGCCAGTTAATGGGACAGAGATTGAGATCAGGGACAGTTAAAGGGACAGAGAGAGATCGGGGACTATTAAAGGGACAGAGAGTGAGATCACGGGGATGTTAAAGGGACAGAGAGTGAGATCACGGGGATGTTAAATGGAAAGGGAATGTGTTCACGGAGAGATTAAAGGGACAGAGAATGAGAACACGGGGAGGTTAAAGGGATAGAGAGTGAGATCACAGTCAGTTTAAAGGGACAGAGAGTGAGATCACAGGGCGGCTAATGGGACAGAGATTGAGATAACGGGGCGGTTAAAGGTCAGAGAGTGAGTAAACTGGGAGGTTAAAGGGACAGAGAGTGTGATGACGGGGAGGTTAAAGGGACAGAGAGTGAGATCACGGGGAGGTTAAATGGACGGAGAGTGAGATCAAGGGGAGGTTTAAGAACCAGTGAGTGAGTTCACTGGGAGCTTAATAGGACAGAGAGGGAGATCACGGGGTGTTTATAGTGACAAAGAGTGAGATCACGGGGAGGCTTAAGGGGCAGTGAGTGAGTTCAGGGAGGTTATAGGGACAGAGAGAGATAACGTGGAGGCTAAAGGGACAGCGAGTGAGAACACGGGGAGGTTAATGTCTCTGTCCCTTTAACCTACCCTTGATCTCACTCTCTCTCCCTTTAACCTAACCGTGATCTCACTGTCTGTCCCTTTAACATCCACGTGATCTCACTCTCTGTCCCTTTTACCTTCCCGTGATCTCACCCTCTGTCCCATTAACCTCCACTTGATCTCACTCTCTCTCCATTTAACCTATCCGTGATCTCACTCTCAGCCCCTTTAACCTCACCATGATCTCACTCTCTGTCCCTTTAACCTCCTCGTGATCACTCTCTGTACCTTTAACCTCCCCATGATCTCACCCTCAGCCCCTTTAACCTCCCCGTGATCTCATTCTCTATCGCTTTAAACTCCCCGTGATCTCACTCTCTGTCCCATTAACCTCCTCGTGATCCCACTCCCTGTCCCGTTAACCTCCCCGTGATCTCACTTTCTGTCCCTTTAACCTTCCCGTGATCTCACTCTCTGTCTCTTTAACCTCCCCATGATCTCACTCTCTGTCCCTTTAACCTCCCCGTGATATCACTCTCTGTCCCTTTAACCTCCCCGTGATCTCACTCTCTGTCCCTTTAAACTCCCCGTGATTTCTCACTTTGTCCCATTAACCTCCCCGTGATCTCCCTCCGTGTCCCATTAAGCTCCCCGTAATCTCACTCTCTCTCCCTTTAACCTCCCCGTGATATCTCACTTTGTCCCATTAACCTCCCCGTGATCTCACACTCTGTCCCGTTAACCTCCCCGTGATCTCACTTTCTGTCCCTTTAACCTTCCCGTGATCTCAATCTATGTACCTGTAACATCCCCGTGATCAAATTCTATAGATTATCCTCCCCCTGGTCTCACTCACTGTCCCTTTAACCTCCCCGTGATCAAATTCTGTAGTTTAACATCCCTGTGGTCTCACTCACTGTCCCTTTAAACTCCTCATGATCTCACACTCTGTCCCTTTAACCTCCCCGTGATCTCACTCTCTGTCCCTTTAACCTCCCCGCGATCTCACTCACTGACCCTTTAACCTCCCCGTGATCTCACTCTCTGTCCCTTTAACCTCCCAGTGAAATCACCCTCTGTCCCTTTAACCTCTCCTTGATCTCACTCTCTCTCCCTTTAACCTATCCGTGATCTCACTCTCTGTCCCTTTAACCTCCCCGTGATCTCACTCTCTGACCCCTTAACCTCCCCTAGATATCAGTCTCTCTCCCTATAACCGCCCCGTGATCTCACTCTCTGTCCCTTTAACCTCCCAGTGAAATCACTCTCTGTCCCTTTAACCTCCACTTGATCTCACTCTCTCTCCCTTTAACCTCTCCGTGATCTCACTCTCTGTCCCTTTAACCTCCCCGTGATCTCACCCTCTGTCCCCTTAACCTCCCCTTGATCTCAATCTCTATCCCTTTAACCTCCCCGTGATCTCACTCACTGTCCCTTTAACCTCCTCGTGATCACTCTCTGTACCTTTAACCTCCTCATGATCTCACCCTCTGTCCCTTTAACCTCAACGTAATCTCACTCTATGTACCTTTATCCTTCCCGTGATCTCACTCTCTGTCCATTTAACCTCCCCGTGATCTCACGCTCTGTCCCTTTCACCTCCCCGATTTCTCACTCTCTGTCACTTTAACCTCCCTGTGATCTCACTCTCTGTACCTTTAACCTCCCCGTGATCTGACTCTCTGTCCCTTTAACATCGCTGTGATCACACTCTCTGTCCCTTTAACCTCCACGTGATCACACTCTCTGTTCCTTTAAGCTCCCCGTGATCTCACTCTCTGTACATTTAACCTCCCCGTGATCTCATTCTCTCTCCCCATAACCTCCCGGTGATTTCACACTCTGTCCCTTTAAGGTCAACGTGATCTCAATCTCTGTCCCTTTAACCTCCCCGTGACCTTACACACTGTCCCTTATGCTCCCCGTGATCTCACTCTCTGTCCGTTTAACCTTCCCGTGACCTCACTCTCTTTCCATTAACCCTCCCTAAATCTCACTCTCTGTTCCTTTAACCTACCAGTAATCACACTGTCTGTCCCTTTAATCTCACCATGGTCTCAATCTCTGTCGCTTTAACCTCCCCCACATCTGACTCTCTGTCCCTTTAACCTCCCCGTGATCTCACTCTTTGTCCCTTTAACATCCCCGTGATCTCACTCTCTGTCCCTATAACCTCCCCGTGTTCTCACTCTCTGTCCCTTTAGCCTCCCCGTGATCTCACTCTCTGTCCCTATAACCACCCCGTGTTATCACGCTCTGTCCCTTTAACCTCCCCGTGATCTCACTATCTGTCCCTTTAGCCTCCCCGTGATCTCACTCTCTGTCCCTTTGACCACCCTATAATCTCAATCACTGTCCCTTTAACCTCCCCGTGATCTCACTCTCATTCCCTTTAGCCTCACCGTGATCTCACTCTCTGTCCCTTTAACATCCCCGTGATCTCACTCTCTGTACCTTTAACCTTCCCGTGATCTCAATCTCTGTCCCTTTAACTTCCCCGTGATCTCACTCACTGTCCCTTTAACCTCCTCGTGATCTCACTCTCTGTCCCTTTAAACTACCCGTCTTCTCACTCTCTGTCACTTTAACCTCCCCGTCAACTGGCTCTCTTTCTATTTAACCTCACCGTGATATCACTCTCTGTCCCTTTATGCTCCCCGGGATCTCGCTCTCTGTCTCTTTAACCACCCGTGATCTCTCTCTCTCTTTAAAGTCCCGTGATCTCACTCTCTGTCCCTTTAAACTCCCCGTGATCTCTCAGTTTGTCCCTTAAACCTCCCCGTGATCTCACACTCTGTCCCTTTTATCCTCCCCGTGATCTCACTCCCTGTCCCTTTAACCACCCTGTGGTCTCACTCTCTGTCCCTTTAACATCCCCGAGGTCTCACTCTGTGTCCCTTTACCTCCCCGTGAACTCACTCTCTGTCCCTTTAACCTCCCCGTTATCTCACTCTCTGTCCCTTTAACCTCCCCGTGATCTCACTCTCTGTCCCTTTAACCTCCCCGTGATTTCTCACTTTGTCCCATTAACCTCCCCGTGACCTCACTCTCTTTCCCATTAAACTCTGCGTGATCTCACTCTCTGTCACTTTAACCTCCCTGTGATCTCACTTACTGTCCCTTTAAACTTCCCGTGGTCTCACTCACTGTCCCTTTAACCTCCCCTTGATCTCGCTCTCTCTCCCTTTAACCTATCCGTGATCTCACCCTCTGTCCCCTTAACCTCGCCTTGACCTCAGTCTCTCTCCCTATAACCGCCCCGTGATCTCACTCTCTGCCCCTTTAACCTCCCCTTGATCTCACTCTATGTCCCTATAACCTCCCCGTGATCTCACTCTCTGTCCCTTTAACCTCCACGTGATAACACTCTCTGTTCCTTTAAGCTCCCCGTGATCTCACTCTCTGTACATTTAACCTCCCCGTGATCTCATTCTCTCTCGCCATAACCTCCCCCTGATTACATTCTCTGTCCCTTTAACCTCCCCGTGATCTCACTCTCTGTCTCTTTAACCTCCCGGTGATCTCACACACTGTCCCTTTATGGTCCCCGTGATCTCACTCTCTGCCCCTTTAGCCTCACCGTGATCTCACGCTCTGTCCCTTTAACCACCCCGTGATCTCACTCTCTGTCCCTTTAACCTCCCCGTGACCTCACACACTGTCCCATATGCTCCCCGTGATCTCACTGTCTGTCCGTTTAACCTCCCCGTGACCTCACTCTCTTTCCATTAACCCTCCCGTATTCTCACTCTCTGTTCCTTTAACCTACCCGTAATCTCACTCTCTGTCCCTTTAATCTCACCATGGCCTCAATCTCTGTCGCTTTAACCTCCCCCAGATCTGACTCTCTGTCCCTTTGACTTCCCCGTGATATCACTCTTTGTCCCTTTAACATCCCCGTGATCTCACGCTCTGTCCCTTTAACCTCCCCTTGATCTCACTCTCTGTCCCTTTAGCCTCCCCGTGATCTCACTCTCTGTCCCTTTAGCCTCCCCATGATCTCACTCGCTGTCCCTTTGACTCCCGATAATCTCAATCACTGTCCCTTTAACCTCCCTGTGATCTTACTCTCTGTACCTTTAACCTTCCCGTGATCTCCCTCTTGTCCCTTTAACCTCCCCGTGATCTCAATCTCTGTCCCTTTAACCTCCCCGTGATCTCACTCACTGTCCCTTTAACCTCCTCGTGATCTCACTCTCTGTCCCTTTAAACTACCCGTCTTCTCACTCTCTGTCACTTTAATCTCCCCGTGAAATGGCTCTCTTTCTATTTAACCTCCCCGTGATCTCACTCTCTGTCCCTTTAACCTCACCGTGATATCACTCTCTGTCCCTTTATGCTCCCCGGGATCTCGCTCTCTGTCTCTTTAACCTCCCCGTGATCTCTCTTTCTCTTTAAAGTCCCGTGATCTCACTCTCTGTCCCTTTAAACTCCCCGTGATCTCTCAGTTTGTCCCTTAAACCTCCCCGTGATCTCACTCCCTGTCCCTTTTATCCTCCCCGTGATCTCACTCCCTGTCCCGTTAACCACCCTGTGGTCTCACTCTCTGTCCCTTTAACATCCCCGAGGTCTCACTCTCTGTCCCTTTACCTCCCCGTGAACTCACTCACTGTCCATTTAACCTCCCCGTGATCTCACTCTCTGCCCCTTTAACCTGCCAGTGATTTCACTCTCTGTACCTTTAACCTCCCTTTGATCACACTCTCTGTCCCTTTTACCTCCCCGTGCTCTCACTCTCTGTCCCTTTATCTTCCCGTGATCTCACGCTCTGTCCCTTTAACCTCCCCATGATCTCACTCTCTGTCCCTTTAACCTCCCCGTGATCACTCTCTGTACCATTAACCTCCCAATGATCTCACTCTCTGCCCCTTTAACCTCCCCGTGATCTCACTCTCTGTTCCTTTAACCTCCCCGTGATCTCACTCTCTGTCCCTTTAAACTCCCAGTATTCTCACTATCTGACCCTTTAACCTCCCCGTGATCACTCTCTGTACCTTTAACCTCCCTATGATCTCACTCTCTGTCCCTTTAACATCCCCGTGATCTCACTCTCTGTCTCTTTAAACTCCCGGTATTCTCACTCACTGTCCTTTAACCTCTCCGTGATCTCTCTCTCTGTCCCATTAACCTCCCCGTGATCTCACTCTCTCTTTAACCTCCCGTGATCTCACTCTCTATCCCTTTATCCTGTCCCATGATCTCACTCTCTGTCCCTTTAACCTACCCGTGATCTCACTCTCTGTCTCTTTAACCTCCCCGTGATCTCACTCTCTGTCCCTTTAAGCTCCCCCTGATCACACACTCTGTCCCTTTAACCTGCCCTTGATCTCACTCTCTGTCCCTTTAACCTCCCCCTGATCTCACTCTCTGTCCCTTTATCCTCCTCGAGATCTCACTCTCTGTACCTTTAACCTCCCCTTGATCTCACTCTATCCCTTTAAACTCCCCGTGATCTCTCACTTTATCCCTTTAACCTCCTCGTGATCACACTCTCTGTCCCTTGCACCTGCCCATGATCTCACTCTCTGTCCCTTTAACCTACCCGTGATCTCACTCTCTGTTCCTTTAAACTCCCCGTGATCACACACTCTGTCCCTTTAAACTGCCCTTGATCTCACTCTCTGTCTCTTTAAGCTCCCCGTGATCTCACTCTCTGTCCCTTTAACCTCCCCATTATCTCAATCTCTGTCCCATTAACCTCCCCATTATCTCACTCTCTGTCACTTTAACCTTCCCGTGATCGCACCCTCTGTCCCTTTAGACTCACCGTGATCTCACTCACTGCCCCTTTAAAGTGCCCGTGATCTCACTCTCTGGCCCTTTAACCTCCCCGTGATCTCACTCTCTGTCCCTTTAAACTCCCCGTGATCTCACTCTCTGTCCCCTTAACATTCCCGTGATCACTCTCTCTCATTAACCTCCCCTGATCTCACTCTCTGTCCCTTTAAACGCCCCGTGATCTCTCACTTTGTCCCATTAACCTCCAAGTGATCTCACTCCCTGTCGCTTTAACCACCCCGAGATCTCACTCTCTCCTTTTAAACTCCCCGTGATCTCACTCTCTGTCACTTTAACAACCCTGTGATCTGACTCTCTGTCCCTTTAACCTCCCCGTGATCAAACTCTCTGTCCCTTCAACCTCCCGTGATCTAGCACTCTGTCGCTTTAAACGCCCCGTGATCACACTCTCTGTCCTTTTAACCTCCCCGTCATTTCACTCTCTGTCCCTTTAACCTCCCGTTGTACTCTCTCTCTGTCTCTTTAACCTCCCCGTGATCTCACTCTCTGTCCATTTAACCTCCCCGTGATCTCACTCGCTGTCCCTTTAACCTCCCCGTGATCTCACCCTCTGTCTCTTTAACCTCCCGGTGATCTCACACTCTGTCCCTTTAACGTCCCAGTGATCTCACTCTCTGTCCGTTTAACCACCAAGTCAGCTCACTCTCTGTCCCTTTAAACTCCCCGTGATCTCACGCTCTGTCCCTTTAACGTCCCCTTGATGTCTCTCTGTCCCTTTAACCTCCCCGTGATCTCACTCTCTTTCCCATTAACCTCCCAATTATATCACTCTCTGTCCCTTTAACATCCCCGTGATCTCTCTCTCTGTCTCTTTAACCTCCCCGTGATCTCACTCTCTGTCCATTTAACCTCCCCGTGATCTCACTCTCTGTCCCTTTAACATCCCCGTGATCTCACCCTCTGACCCTTTAACCTCCCCGTGATCTCTCTCTCTATTTAACGTCCTGTGAGCTCATCTCTGTCCCTTTAAACTCCCCGTGATCTCTCAGTTTATCCCTTTAACCTCCCCGTGATCACACTCCCTGTCCCTTTACATCCCCGTGATCTCACTTCCTGTCCCTTTTAACCTCCCCGTGATCTCACTCTCTGTCCCTTTAACCTCCCCGTGATCTCACTCTCTGTCCCTTTAACATCCCCGTGATCTCACTCCCTGTCCCATTAACCACCCCGTGGTCTCACCCTCTGTCCCTTTAACATCCCCGAGGTCTCACTCTCTGACCCTTTACCTCCCCGTCATCTCACTCTCTGTCCCTTTAACCTACCCGTGATCTCACTCTGGGACCCTTTAACCTCCCCGTGATCTCACTCTCTGCCCCTTTAACCTTCCTTTGATCTCACTCTCTGTCCCTTTAACCACCCCGTGATCACTCTCTGTACCTTTAACCTCCCCATGATCTCACTCTCTGTCCCTTTAACCTGCCCGTGATCTCACTCTCTGTCCCTTTATCATCCCAGTGATCTCACTCCCTGTCCCTTTAAACTCCCCGTGATCTCTCAGTTTGTCCCTTTAACCTCTCCGTGATCTCACTCTCTGTCCCTTTATCATCCCCGTGATCTCACTCTCTGTCCCTTTAACCTCCCAGTGATCTCACTCTCTGTCCCTTTAACCTCCCTTTGATTCACTCTATGTCCCTTTAACCACCCAATGAGGTCTCTCTCTGTCCCTTTAACCTTCCCGTGATCTCACTCTCAGTCCCTTTAACCTCCCTGTGATCTCACTCTTTGTCCCTTTAACCTTCCCTTGATCACTCTCTGTACCTTTAACTTCCCCATGATCTCACTCTCTGACCCTTTAAACTCCCCGTGATCTCATTCTCTGTTACTTTATCCTCTCCGTGATCTCACTCACTGTCCCTTTAACCTCCCAGTATTCTCACTCTCTGACCCTTAAAACTCCCCGTGATCTCTCTCTCTGTCCCATTAACCTCCCCGTGATCTCACTCTATCTTTAACCTCCCGAGATCTCACTCTCTGTCCCTTTAAACTCCCCGTGATCTCTCACTTTGTCCCTTTAACCTCCCCGAGATCTCACTCCCTTACCATTTAACCTCCCCGTGATCTCACGCACTGTCGCTTTAACCTCCCCGTGATCTCCCTCTCTTTCCCTTTAACATCCCCGTGATCTCACTCCCTGTCCCTTTAACCACCCCGTGGTCTCACTTTCTGTCCTATTAACATTCCCAAGGTCTCACTCTCTGTCCCTTTAACCTCCCCGTGATCTCACTCTATGTCCCTTTAACCTACCAGTGATTTCACTCCCTGCCCCTTTAACCTCCCAGTGATCTCACTCTCTGTCCCTTTAACCTACCTGTGATCTCACTCCCTGTCCCTTTAACCACCCAGTGGTCTCACTTTCTGTCCCTTTAACATCCCCAAGGTCTCACTCTCTGTCCCTTTAACCTCCCCGTGATCTCACTCTCTGTCCCTTTAACCTACCGGTGATTTCACTCTCTGCCCCTTTAACCTCCCAGTATTCTCACTCTCTGCCCCTTTAAACACCCCATGATCTCACTCTCTGTCCCTTTAACCTCCCTGTGATCTCTCTGTCTGTCCCATTCACCTCACCGTGATATCACTCTCTGTCCCTTTAACCTCCTCGTAATCACACTCTGTCCATTTAACCTCCCCGTGTTCTCAGTCTCTGTCCCTTTAACCTCCCAGTGATCAATCACTGTCCCTTTATCCTCCCCGTGATCTCACTCTCCGTCCCCTTAACCTTCCAGTGATCTCACTCTCTGTGCCTTTATCCTCTCCGTGATCTCAATCTCTGTCTCTTTAACCTCCCCGTGATCTCACTCTCTGTCCCTTCAACCTCCCCGTGAGTTGACTCTCTGTCCCATTAACCTTCCCGTGATCACACTCTCAGTCCCTTTAACCTCCTCGTGATCACACTCTCTGTCCCTTTAACGTCCGCGTGATCTCACTCTCTGTCCCTTTTGCATTCCCGTGATCTCACTCATTGTCCCTTTAACCTCCCCGTGATCTCAATCTCTACCCCTTTATCCTCCCCGTGATCTCACTCTCGGTCCCTTTAACCTCCCCGTGATCTCACTCAATTTCCATTTAACCTCCCCGTGATCTCAATCTCTTTCCCTTTATCCTCCCCGTGATCTCACTCTCTGTCCCTTTAACCTCCCCGTGATCTCACTCTCGGTCCCTTTAACCTCCCCGTGATCTCACTCAATTTCCATTTAACCTCCCCGTGATCTCAATCTCTTTCCCTTTATCCTCCCCGTGATCTCACTCTCTGTCCCTTTAACCTCCCCGTGATCTCACTCATTGTCCCTTTAAACACTCCCTGATCTCAATCTCTGTCACTTTATCCTCCCCGTGATCTCTCTCTCTGTCCCTTTAATGACCCGTGATCTCACTTTCTGTCCCTTTCACCTCCCCTTGATCTCACTCTCTGCCCCTTCAACCTCCCCGTGATCTCACTCTCTGTCCCTTTAACCTCCCCGTGATCTCACCCTCTGTCACTTTTACCTCACCGTGATCTCACTCACTGCCCCTTTAAAGTGCCTGTGATCTCAGTCTCTGTCGGCTTAACCTCCCCGTGATCACTCTCTCCCTTTAAGCTCCTCGTGATATCACTCCCTGTCCCTTTAACCTCCCCGTGATCTCACTCTCTGTACCTATGACCTCCCCGTGATCTCACTCTCTGTCCCGTTACCCTCCCCGTGATCTCTCACTTTGTCCCATTAACCTCCCCTTGATCTCCTCCCTGTCTCATTAACCTCTCTGTGATCTCACGCTCTGACACTTTATCGTTTCCGTGATCTCACTCTATGTCCCTTTAACCCCCCCTGTGATCTCACTCATTTTCCCTTTAAACTCCACGTGATCTCACCCTCTGTCCCTTTAACCTCCCCATGATCTCACTCTCTGTCCCTTTAAACTCCCCGTGATCTCACTCTCTGTCCCTTTAACATCCCCGTGATCTCACTCTCTGTCCCTTTAAACTCCCCGCGATCTCTCACTTTGTCCAATTAAACTCCCCGTGATCGCACTCGCTGCCCCTTTAACCTCCCCGTGATCTCACTCTCTGTCCCTTTAACCTCACCGTGATCTCACTCTCTGTCCCTTTAACATCCCCGTGATCACACTCTCTGTCCCTTTAACCTCCCCGTGATCTCAATCTCTGTCCCCTTAACCTCCCCGTGATCTCACTCTCTGTCGCTTTAACATCCCCGTGATCTCACACCCTGTCCCTTTAAACTCGCCGTGATCACACTCTCTGTCCGTTTAACCTCCCCGTGATCCCACTCTCTGTCCCTTCATCCTCCCCGTGATTTGACTCTCTGTCCCTTTAACCTCCCCGTAATTTGACTCTCTGTCCCTTTAACCTGCCCATGATCTCACTCTCAGTCCCATTAACCTCCCCGTGATCTCACTCTCTGGCCCTTTAACCCCCCGTGATCTCATTCTCTGCCCCTTTAACCTCCCCATTATCTCTCTCTCTGTCCCCTTAACATCGCCTTGATTTCACTCCCTGTCCCTTTATCCACCCCTTGATCGCACCCTCTGTCACTTTAACCTCCCCGTGATCACACCCTCTGTCCCTTTAAACTCACCAAGATCTCACTCACTGCCCCTTTAAAGTGCCCGTGATATCACTCTCTGTACCTTTAAACGCCGCGTGATCTCTCACTTTGTCCCATTAACCTCACCGTGATCTCACACTCTGTCCCTTTAACCTCACTGTGATCTCACTCTCTTTCCCTTTATCATTCCCGTGAGCTCACTCTCTCTCCCTTTAACCTCCCCGTGATCTTACTCTCTGTCCCTTTAACCTCCCCATTATCTAACTCTCATTCCCTTTAACCTCCCCGTGATCTCACTCTCTGTTATTTTAACCTCTCCGTGATCTCACTCTCTGTCCCTTTAACCTCCCCTTATTCTCACTCTCTGTCCCTTTAAACTCGCCGTGATCTCACTCTCTGTCCCTTTAACCTCCCCGTGATCTCACTCTCTATCCCTTCAACCTCCCCGTGATTTGACTCTCTGTCCCTCTAACCCACCCGGGATCTCACTCTCTGTCCCTTTACTCTGCCCATGATCTCACTCTCTGTCCCTTTAACCTCCCTGTGATCTCACTCTCTGTCCCTTTGACCTCCCCGTGATCTCACTCTCTGTCCATTTAACGACCCCGTGATCTCAATCTCTGTCCCTTTAACCTCCGCGTGATCTCACTCGCTGTCCCATTAACCTCCCCGTGATCATACTCTCTGGCCCTTTAACCTCCCCGTAATCTCACTCTCTGTCCCATTAACATCGCCGTGATTTCACTCTCTGTCCCTTTAACCTCTCCTTGATCGCACCCTCTGTCACTTTAACCTCCCCGTGACCGCACACTCTGTCCCTTTAACTCACCGTAATCTCACTCACTGCCCCTTTAAAGTGCCCGTGATCTCACTCTCTGTCCCTTAACCTCCCCGTGATCTCTCTCTCACTTTAAACTCCCGTGATCTCAGGCTTGGCCCCTTTAAACCCCCCGTCATCTCTCTCTTTGTCCCATTAACCTCCCCGTGATATCACTCCCTGTCCCTTTAACCTCACCGTGATCTCACACTCTGTCCCTTTAACCACACCATGATATCACTCTCTGTCCCGTTACCCTCCCCGTCATCTCACCCTCTGTACCTTTAACCTCCCCGTGATCTCACTCTCCGTCCCATTAACCTCCCCATTATCTCACTCTCTGTCCCTTTAATCTCCCCGTGATCTCATTCTCTTTCCCTGTAACCTCCTCGTGATCTCACTGTCTGTCCCTTTAACCTCCCCGTGATCTCACCCTCTGTCCCTTTAACCTCCCCTGATCTCACTCACTGTCCATTTATCCTCCCCGTGATCCTAATTTCTGTCCCTTTAACATCCCCGTGATCTCACTCTCTGTCCCTTTAACATCCCCGTGATCTCATTCTCTGTTCCTTTAACCTCCCCGTGATTTCACTTTCTTTCCCTTTAACCTCCCCGAGATCCCGCCCTCTGAACGTTATCGTTCCCGTGATCTAACTCTCTGTCCGATTAACATACCCGTGAAATCACTCTCTGTCCCATTAACCTTCCAGTGATCTCACTCTCTGTCCCTTTAACCTCCCCGTGATCGCACTCTCTGTCCCTTTAACCTCCCCGTGATCGCACTCTCTGTCCCTTTAACCTCACCGTGATCTCACTCTCTTTCCCTTTAACCTCCCCGTGATCTTTCTCACTGTCCCTTTAACCTCCCCGTGATCTCAATCTCTGTCCCTTTAACCTCCCCGTGATCTTTCTCACTATCCCTTTAACCTCCCCGTGAAATCACTCTCTGTCCCTTTCATCTCCCCGTGATCACACTCTGTGCTTTTAACCTCCTCGTGATCACTCTCTGTCCCTTTAACCTCCCCTTGATCTCACTCTCTGTCCCTTTAAACTCCCCGAGATCTCTCACATTGTCCCTTTAACCACACCGTGATATCAATCTCTGCCCCTTTAACCTCCCAATGATCTCACTCTCTGTCATTTTAACCTCCCTGTGATCTCACTCTCTGTCCCTTTAAACACCCAGTCAGCTCACTCTTTGTCCCTTCAAACTCCCCGTGATCTCACTCTCTGTCCCTTTATCATCCCCTTGATGTCTCTCTGTCCCTTAAACCTCCACGTGATCTCACACTCTTTCCCATTAACCTCCCAGTTATCTCACTCTCCGTCCCTTTAAACTGCCCCGTGATCTCACTCTCTGTCACTTTAACCTCCGCGTGTTCTCACTCTCTGTCCCTTTAACCTCCCCGTGATCTCACTCTCTGTCCCTTTAACCGCCCCGTGATCTCACCCTCTGTCCCATTAACCTCCCCGTGATCTCACTCTCTGTCCCTTTAACATCCCCGTGATCTCACTCCCTGTCCCTTTAACCACCCCGTGGTCTCACTCTCTGTCCCTTTAACATCCCCGAGTCTCACTCTCTGTCCCTTTAACCTCCGCGTGATCTCAGTCTCTGTCCCTTTAACATTCCCGTGATCTCTCTCATTGTCCCTTTAACCTATCCATGATCTCACTCCCTGTTCCTTTAACCTCCGCGTGATCTCACTGTCTGTCCCTTTAACATTCCCGTGATCTCTCTCATTGTCCCTTTAACCTCCCCGTGATCTCACTCTCTGTATCATTAACCTCCCTGTGATCTCACTCTCTGTCCCTTTAACCTCCCCGTGATCTCACTCTCTGTCCCCTTAACATGGCCGTGATTTCACTCTCTGTCCCTTTAACCTCCCGTTGATCGCACCGTCTGTCACTTTAACCTCCCCGTGATCTCACTCTCTGTCCTTTTAAACGCCCCGTGATCTCTCACTTTGTCCCATTAACCTCCACGTGATATCACTCGCTGTCCCTTTATCATCCCCGTGATCTCACTCCCTGTCCCTATAACATTCCCGTGATCTCACTCACTGTCCCTTTAACCTCCCCGTGACCTCACTCTCTGTCCCTTTAACCTCCCTGTGATATCACCCTCTGTCCCTGTATCCTCCCCGTGATCTCACTCTCTGTCCCTTTAACCTTCCCGTGATCTCTCACTTTGTCCCATTAACCTCCCGGTGATCTCACTCTCTGTCCCTTAAACTTCCCCGTGATCTCATTCTCTGTCCCTTTAACCTCCCCGTGATTTCACTTTCTTTCCCTTTAAGCTCCCCGTGATCTCACCCTCTGACCTTTATAGTTCCCGTGATCTCACTCTCTGTCCTTTTAACCTCCCCGTGAACTCACTCCCGTCCCTTTAATCCTACAGTAATCTCACTCTCTGTCGCTTTAACATCCCCGTGATCTCACACCCTGTCCCTTTAAACTCGCCGTGATCACACTCTCTGTCCCTTTAACCTCCCCGTGATCCCACTCTCTGTCCCTTTAACCTCCCCGTGATGTCAATCTCTCTCCATTTAAACTCCCGGTGATCTCACTCTCTGTCCCTTCATCCTCCCCGTGATTTGACTCTCTGTCCCTTTAACCTCCCCGTAATTTGACTCTCTGTCCCTTTAACCTGCCCATGATCTCACTCTCAGTCCCATTAACCTCCCCGTGATCTCACTCTCTGGCCCTTTAACCCCCCGTGATCTCATTCTCTGCTCCTTTAACCTCCCCATTATCTCTCTCTCTGTCCCCTTAACATCGCCGTGATTTCACTCCCTGTCCCTTTATCCTCCCCTTGATCGCACCCTCTGTCACTTTAACCTCCCCGTGATCACACCCTCTGTCCCTTTAAACTCACCAAGATCTCACTCACTGCCCCTTTAAAGTGCCCGTGATATCACTCTCTGTACCTTTAAACGCCGCGTGATCTCTCACTTTGTCCCATTAACCTCACCGTGATCTCACACTCTGTCCCTTTAACCTCACCGTGATCTCACTCTCTGTCCCTTTATCATCCCCGTGAGCTCACTCCCTGTCCCAATAACATTCCCGTGAGCTCACTCTCTCCCTTTAACCTCCCCGTGATCTTACTCTCATTCCCTTTAACCTCCCCGTGATCTCACTCTCTGTTATTTTAACCTCTCCGTGATCTCACTCTCTGTCCCTTTAACCTCCCCTTATTCTCACTCTCTGTCCCTTTAAACTCGCCGTGATCACAATCTCTGTCCCTTTAACCTCCCCGTGATCGCACTCTCTGTCCCTTTAACCTCCCCGTGATCTCACTCTCTATGCCTTCAACCTCCCCGTCATTTGAATCTCTGTCCCTTTAATCTCCCCGTGATTTGACTCTCTGTCCCTTTACTCTGCCCATGATCTCACTCTCTGTCCCTTTACTCTGCCCATGATCTCACTCTCTGTCCCTTTGACCTCCCCGTGATCTCACTCTCTGTCCATTTAACGACCCCGTGATCTCACTCTCTGTCCCATTAACCTCCCCGTGATCATACTCTCTGGCCCTTTAACCTCCCCGTAATCTCACTCTCTGTCCCATTAACATCGCCGTGATTTCACTCTCTGTCCCTTTAACCTCTCCTTGATCGCCCCCTCTGTCACTTTAACCTCCCCGTGAACGCACACTCTGTCCCTTTAACTCACCGTAATCTCACTCACTGCCCCTTTAAAGTGCCCGTGATCTCACTCTCTGTCCCTTAACCTCCCCATGATCTCTCTCTCACTTTAACCTCCCGTGATCTCAGGCTCGGTCCCTTTAAACCCCCCGTCATCTCTCTCTTTGTCCCATTAACCTCCCCGTGATATCACTCCCTGTCCCTTTAACCTCACCGTGATCTCGCACTCTGTCCCTTTAACCTCCCCATTATCTCACTCTCTGTCCCGTTACCCTCCCCGTCATCTCACCCTCTGTACCTTTAACCTCCCCGTGATCTCACTCTCCGTCCCATTAACCTCCCCATTATCTCACTCTCTGTCCCTTTAACCTCCCCGTGATCTCATTCTCTGTCCCTGTAACCTCCTCGTGATCTCACTGTCTGTCCCTTTAACCTCCCCGTGATCTCACCCTCTGTCCCTTTAACCTCCCCTGATCTCACTCACTGTCCATTTATCCTCCCCGTGATCTCAATCTCTGTCCCTTTAACATCCCCGTGATCTCATTCTCTGTTCCTTTAACCTCCCCGTGATTTCACTTTCTTTATCTTTAACCTCCCCGTGATCCCGCCCTCTGAAAGTTATCGTTCCCGTGATCTAACTCTCTGTCCGATTAACATACCCGTGAAATCACTGTCTGTCCCATTAACCTTCCAGTGATCTCACTCTCTGTCCCTTTAACCTCCCCGTGATCGCACTCTCTGTCCCTTTAACCTCCCCGTGATCGCACTCTCTGTCCCTTTAACCTCCACGTGATTTCGATCTCTGTCCCTTTAACCTCCCCGTGATCTCCCTCTCTGTCTCTTTAACCTCACCGTGATCTCACTCTCTTTCCCTTTAACCTCCCCGTGATCTTTCTCACTGTCCCTTTAACCTCCCCGTGATCTCAATCTCTTTCCCTTTAACCTCCCCGTGATCTTTCTCACTATCCCTTTAACCTCCCCGTGAAATCACTCTCTGTCCCTTTAACCTCCCCGTGATCGCACTCTCTGTCCCTTTAACCTCCCCGTGATCGCAGTCCCTCTCCCTTTAACCTCCCCGTGATATCATTCTCTGTCCCTTTAACCTCCCCGTGATCTCACTCTCTGTCCCTTTAAACTCGTCGTGATCTCACTCTCTGTCCCTTTACCCTGCCCATGATCTCACTCTCTGTCCCTTTAACCTCCCCATGATCTCACTCTCTGTCCCTTTAACCTCCGCGTGATCTCACTCTCTGTCCCTTTGACCTCCCCGTGATCTCACTCTCTGTCCCTTTAACGACCCTGTGATCTCACTCTCTTTCCCTTTAACCTCCGCGTGATCTCACTCTCTGTCCCTTTAACCTCCCCATGATCTCACTCTCTGTCCCTTTAACCTCCCCGTGATCTCATTCTCTGTCCCATTAACCTCCCAGTAATCTCACTCTCTGTCCCATTAACATCGCCGTGATTTCACTCACTGTTCCTTTAACCTCCCCGTGATCTCACTCTCTGTCACTTAACCTCCCCGTGATACCTCTCTCACTTTAATCTCCCGTGATCTCACTCTCTGTCCCTTTAAACGCCCCGTGATCTCTCACTTTGTCCCATTAACCTCACCGTGATATCACTCCCTGTCCCTTTAACCTCACCGTGATCTCACACTCTGTCCCTTTAACCTCACCATGATCTCACTCTCTGTCCCGTTACCCTCCCCGTGATCTCACCGTCTGTACCTTTAACTACCCCGTGATTTCAATCTCTGTCCCATTTACCTCCCCGTGATCTCACTCTCCGTCCCTTAAACCTCCCCATTATCTCACTCTCTGTCCCTTTAACCTAACCGTGATATCACTCTCTGTCTCTATAACCACCCCGTGATCTCACTCTCCGTCCCTTTAACCTCCGCCTAATCTCACTCTCCGTCCCTTTAAACTGCCCCTGATCTCACTCTCTGTCCCTTTAACCTCACCGTTATCTCACTCTCTTTCCCTTTAACCTCCCCGTGATCTTTCTCACTGTCCCTTTAACCTCCCCGTGATCTCAATCTCTTTCCCTTTAACCTCCCCGTGATCTTTCTCTCTGTCCCTTTAACCTCCCCGTGATCTCACTCTCTTTCCCTTTAACCTCCCCGTGATCTTTCTCTCTGTCCCTTTAACCTCCCCGTGATCTCACTCTCTTTCCCTTTAAACTCCCCGTGATCTCTCACTTTGTCCCATTAACCTCCCCGTGATCTGACTCTCTGTCCCTTTAACCTCCCCGTGATCTCATTCTCTGTCCGTTTAACCTCCCGGTGATTTCACTATCTTTCCCTTTAACCTCCCCGTGATCTCACCCTCTATCCCTTTAACCTCCCAGTGTTCTCATTCTCTGTCCCTTTAAACTCACCGTGATCACAATCTCTGTCCCTTTAACCTCCCCTTGTTAACACTCGCTGTCCCTTTAACCTCCCCGTGATATCACTCTCTGTCCCTTCAACCTCCCCGTGATTTGACTCTCTCTCCCTTCCACCTCACCGTGATTTGACTCTCTGTCCCTTTCACCTCGCCGTGATCTCACTCTCTGTCCCTTTAACCTCCCCGTGATCTCACTCTCTGTCACTTTAACCTCCCCTTTATCACTCTTTCTGTCCCCTTAACATCGCCGTGATTTCACTCTCTGTCCCTTTAAACTCCCCTTGATCGCACCCTCTGTCCCTTTAAACTCACCGTGATCTCACACACTGCCCCTTTAAAGTGCCCGTGATCTCACTCTCTGTCCCTTTAAACTCCCCGTGATCTCTCACTTTGTCCCATTAACCTCCCCGTGATCTCACTCTCTGTCCCTTTAACCTCCCCGTGATCTCACTCTCAGTCCCATTAACCTCCCCGTGAACCCACTCTCTGTCCCTTTAACCTGCCCATGATCTCACTCACTGTCCCTTTAACCTCCCCATGATCTCACTCTCTATCCCTTTAACCTGCCCATGATCTCACTCTCTGTCCCTTTAACATCCCCGTGATCTCATTCGCTGTCCCTTTAACCTCCGCGAGATCTCACTCTCTGCCCCATTAACCTCCCCGTGATCTCACTCTCTGGCCCTTTAACCTCCCCTGATCTCATTCTCTGTCCCTTTAACCTTCCAGTAATCTCATTCTCTGTCCCATTAACATCGCCGTGATTTCACTCTCTGTCCCTTTAACCTCCCCTTGATCGCACCCTCTGTCACTTTAACCTCCCCGTGATTGCACCCTCTGTCCCTTTAAACTCACCGAAATCTCACTCACTGCCCCTTAACCTCCCCGTGATCTCTCTCTCTCTTTAACCTCTCCGCGATCTCACTCTCTGTCCCTTTAACCTCCCCTTATTCGCACTCTCTCCCCCTTTAAACTCCCCGTGATCTCTCTCTCTGTCCCAATAACCACCCGTGATCTCACTCTCTGTCCCATTAACCTCCCCTTGATCTCTCTCTCTCTCCCTTTATCCTAACCGTGATATCACTCTCCGTCTCTAGAACCACCCCGTGATCTCACTCTCTGTCCCTTTAACCTCCCGGTGATCTCACTCTCTTTCCCATTAACCTCCCCGTGATCTTTCTCTCTGTCCCTTTGACCTCCCTGTGATCTCACTCTCTGTCCCTTTAACGACCCCGTGATATCACTATCTGTCCCTTTAACCTCCTCGTGATCTCACTCTCTGTCCCATTAACTTCCCCGTGATCTCACTCTCTGTCCCTTTAACCTCCCCGTGATATCATTCTCTGTCCCATTAACCTCCCCGTGATCTCACTCTCTGTCCCTTTAACCTCCCCGTGATCTCACACTCTGTCCCTTTAACCTCCCCGTGATTTGACTCTCTGTCCCTCTAACCCGCCAGGGATCTCACTATCTGTCCCTTTACCCTGCCCATGATCTCACTCTCTGTTGCTTTAACCTCCCCGTGATCTCACTCTCTATCCCTTTGACCTCCCCGTGATCTCACTCTCTGTCCCTTTAACCTCCGCGTGATCTCACTCGCTGCCCCATTAACCTCCCCGTGATCATACTCTCTGGCCCTTTAACCTCCCCGTGATCTCATTCTCTGTCCCATTAACCTCCCCGTAATCTCACTCTCTGTCCCATTAACATCGCCGTGATTTCACTCACTGTTACTTTAACCTCCCCTTGATCGCTCCCCCTGTAACTTTAACCTCCCAGTGACCTCACCCTCTGTCCCTTTAACTCACCGTAATCTCACTCACTGCACCTTTAAAGTGCATGTGATCTCACTCTCTGTCCCTTAACCTCCCCGTGATATCTCTCTCACTTTAACCTCCCGTGATCTCACTCTCTGTCCCTTTAAACGCCCCGTGATCTCTCACTTTGTCCCATTAACCTCACCGTGATATCACTCCCTGTACCTTTAACCTCACCGTGATCTCACACTCTGTCCCTTTAACCTCACCATGATATCACTCTCTGTCCCTTTATCATCCCCGTGATCTCACCCTCTATACCTTTAACTTCCCTGTGATCTCAATCTCTGTCCCATTTACCTCCCCGTGATCTCACTCTCTGTCCCTTAAACCTCCCCATTATCTCACTCTCTGTCCCTTTAACTTAACCGTGATCTCACTGCCTGTCCCTATAACATTCCCGTGATCTCACTCTCTGTCTCTTTAACCTCCCCATGATCTCACTCTCTGTCCCGTTACCCTCCCCGTGATCTCACCCTCTGTACCTTTAACTTCCCTGTGATCTCAATCTCTGTCCCATTTACCTCCCCGTGATCTCACTCTCCGTCCCTTAAACCTCCCCATTATCTCACTCTCTGTCCCTTTAACTTAACCGTGATATCACTCTCTGTCTCTATAACCACCCCGTGATCTCACTCTCTGTCCCTTTAACCTCCCCCTAATCTCACTCCATGTCCCTTTAAACTGCCCCTGATCTCACTCTCTGTCCCTTTAACCTCACCGTGATCTCACTCTCTTTCCCTTTAACCTCCCCGTGATCTCACTCTCTGTCCTTTTAACCTCCCGTTATCTCACTCTCTGTCCCTTTAAACTCCCCGTGATCTCTCACTTTGTCCCATTAACCTCCCCGTGATCGGGCTCTCTGTCCCTTTAACCTCCCCGTGATCTCATTCTCTGTCCCTTTAACCTCCCGGTGATTTCACTATCATTCCCTTTAACCTCCCCGTGATCTCACCATCCTACCTTTATCGTTCCCGCGATCTCACTCTCTGTCCCTTTAACCTCCCAGTGTTCTCATTCTCTGTCCCTTTAAACTCACCGTTGTCACAATCTCTGTCCCTTTAACCTCCCCATGATCTCACTCTCTGTCCCTTTAACCTCCCCGTGATTTCACTTTCTTTCCCTTTAAACTCCCCGTGATCTCACCCTCTGACTTTTAATGTTCCCGTGTTCTCACTCACTGTCCTTTTAACCTCCCCGTTAAATCACTCTCTGTCCCTTAAACATCCCCGTGATCTGACTCTCTGTCCCTTTAAACTCACCGTGATCACACTCTCTGTCCCTTTAACCTCCCCGTGATCACACTCTATGTCCCTTTAACCTCCCCGTGATCTAACTCTCTGTCCCTTTAACCTCCCCGTGATCTCACTCTCTGTCCCTTTAACATGCCCAAGATCTCACTCTCTGTCCCTTTAACCTTCCCGTGATCTCACTCTCTGTCCCTTTAACCTCCGCGTGATCTCACTCTCTGTCCCTTTAACGACCGCGTGATATCACTATCTGTCCCTTTAACCTCCTCGTGATCTCACTCTCTGTCCCATTAACTTCCCCGTGATCTCACTCTCTGGCCCTTTAACCTCCCCGTGATCTCACTCTCTGTCCCATTAACCTCCCCATTATCTCTCTCTCTCTCCCCTTAACATCGCCGTGATTTCACTCTCTGCCCCTTTAAACTCCCCTTGATCGCACCCTCTGTCCCTTTAAACTCACCGTGATCTCACACACTGCCCCTTAAATGTGCCCGTGATCTCACTCTCTGTCCCTTTAAACTCCCCGTGATCTCTCACATTGTCCCTTTAACCACCCCGTGATCTCACTCTCTGTCCCTTTAAGCTCCCCGTGTTCTCATTCTCTGTCCCTTTAACCTCCCCGTGTTTTCACTTTCTTTCCCTTTTACCTCCCCGTGATCTCACCCTCTGAACTTTATTGTTCCCGTGATCTCAATCTCTGTCCCGTTAACCTCCCAGTGATCTCACTCTCTGTCCCTTTGACATCCCCGTGACCTGACCCTCTGTCCCTTTAACCTCCCCTTGATCACAATCTCTGTCCCTTTAACCTCCCCATGATCTCACTCTCTGTCCCTTTAACCTCCCCGTGATTTGACTCTCTGTCCCTTTATCCTCCCCGTGATCACACTCTCAGTACCTTTTACCTCCCCGTGATTTGACTCTCTGTCCCTTTAACCTCCCCGTGATCTCACTCTCTGTCCATTAAACTCCCGATTGATCTCTCTCTCTGTCTCTTTAAGCTCCGCGTGATATTACTCTCTGTCCCTTTAACCAACCCGTGATCTCGCTCTCTGTCCCTTTAACCTCCCCGTGATCTCACTCTCTGTCTCTTTAACCTCCCGCTGATCTCACTCTCTATCCCTTTAACGTCCCCGTGATCTCACTCTCTGTCCCTTTAACCTCGCCGTGATCACACTCTCTGTCCCTTTAACCTTCCCCTGATCTCACTCTCTGTCCCTTTAACCTCCTCGTGATCTCAATCTCTGTCCCTTTAACCTCCCCGTGATCTCACTCTCTGTCCCTTTAACCTCCTCGTGATCTCACTCTCTGTCCCTTTAATATCCTCATCATCACTCTCTGTACCTTTAACCTCCCCGTGACCTCACTCCCTATCCCTTTAAGCCATCCGTGATCACACTGTCTGTCCCTTTAACTTCCCCGTGATCTCACTCTCTGTCCCTTTAACCTCCTCGTGATCTCACTCTCTGTCCCTTTATTATCCTCGTGATCACTCTCTGTACCTTTAACCTCCCCGTGATCTCACTCCCTATCCCTTTAAGCCATCTGTGATCACACTCTCTGTCCCTTTAACCTCCCCGTGATCTCAGTCTCTGGCCCTTTAACCGCCCCGTGATCTCACTCTCTGTCCCTTTAACATCCCCATGATCTCACCTTCTCTCCCTTTAATCTCCCTGTGATCTCACTCTCTGTCCCTTTAACTTCCCCGTGATCTCACTCTCTGTCCCTTTATCCTTCCTGTGATCTCATTCTCTGCACCTTTTACCTTCCCGTGATCTCACTCTCTGTCCCATTAACGTCCCCGTGATCTCACTCTCTGTCCCCTTAACCTCCTTGTGATCTCACTCTCTGTCCCTTTAACTTCCCCGTGATCTAACTCTCTTTCCTTTTAACCTTCCCGTGATCTCACTCTCTGTCCCATTAAACTCTCCGTGATCTCACTCTCTGTCCCTTTAATCTCGTCGTGATCACTCTCTGGTCCTTCAACCTCACCGTGATCTCACTCTCTGTCCATTTAACTTCCCCGTAATCTCACTCTCTGTCCCTTTAACCTCCACTGGATCTCACTCTCTGCCCCTTAAACCTCCCCGTGATCTCACTCTCTGTCCTTTTATCCACCCCTGATCTCACTCTCTGTCCATTTAACCTCCCAGTGGTCTCACTATCTGTCCTTTTATCAGCCCCTTATCTCACTCACTGTCCCATTAACCTCCCCGTGATCTCACTCTCTTTCCCTTTAACCTCACCTTGATATTATTCAATGTCCCTTTAACGTCCCCGTGAGCTCACTCTCTGTCCCTTGAACCTCCCCGTGAACTCACTCTCTGTCCCTTAAACCCTCCCGTGATCTCATCCTCTGTCCCTTTAGCCTCCCCCTGATCTCAGTCTCTGTCCCTTTAGCCTCCCCCTGATCTCAGTCTCTGTCCCTTTAACAACCCAATAGTGCAGCACACCCTCAATTACTGACCCTCCAATAGTGCAGCACACCCTCAATTACTGACCCTCCAATAGTGCAGCACACCCTCAATTACTGACACACCAATAGTGCAGCACAACCTCAATTACTGACTCTCCAATAGTGCAGCACACCCTCAATTACTGACTCTCCAATAGTGCAGCACACCCTCAATTACTGACTCTCCAATAGTGCAGTACAACCTCAATTACTGACTCTCCAATAGTGCAGCACACCCTCAATTACTGACACTCCAATAGTGCAGCACACCCTCAATTACTGACTCTCCAATAGTGCAGCACACCCTCAATTACTGACTCTCCAATAGTGCAGTACAACCTCAATAATTGAAAGTACATTAGTGCACCACACACTCAATTACTGACCCTCCAATATTGTCGCCAACCCTCCATTACTGACCCTCCAATAGTGCAGCACACCCTCAATTACTGACACTCCAATAGTGCAGCACACACTCAATAATTGACCCTCCAATAGTGCAGCACACCCTCAATTACTGACCCTCCAATAGTGCAGCTCACCCTCATATACTGACAATCCAATAGTGCAGTGCACCCTCAATTACTGACACTCCAATAGTGCAGCTCACCCTCATATACTGACCCTCCAATAGTGCAGCACACCCTCAATTACAGACTCTCCAATAGTGCAGCACACCCTCAATTACTGACAATCCAATAGTGCAGTGCACCCTCAATTACTGACACTCCAATAGTGCAGCTCACCCTCATATACTGACCCTCCAATAGTGCAGCACACCCTCAATTACAGACTCTCCAATAGTGCAGCACACCCTCAATTACTGACAATCCAATAGTGCAGCACACCCTCAATTACTGACAATCCAATAGTGCAGCACACCCTCAATTACTGACAATCCAATAGTGCAGCAAACCCTCAATTACTGACACTCCAGTAGTGCAGCACACACTCAATTTCTGACCAACCAATAGTGCAGAACACCCTCAATTACTGACCCTCCAATAGTGCAGAACACCCTCAATTAAACACCCTCCAATAATGCAGCACCTCCTCAATTACTGACTCTCCAATAGTGCGGCACACCCTCAATTACTGACACTCCAATAGTGCAGCACACACTCAATTACTGACACTCCAATAGTGCAGCACACCCTCAATTACTGACACTCCAATAGTGCAGCACACCCTCAATTACTGACACTCCAATAGTGCAGCACACCCTCAATTACTGACCCTCCAATAGTGCAGCACACCCTCAATTACTGACCTTCCAATAGTGCAGCACATCCTCAATTACTGACACTCCAATAGTGCAGAATTCCCTCAATTACTGACCCTCCAATAGTGCAGCACACCCTCAATTACTGACACTCCAATAGTGCAGCACACCCTCAATTACTGACTCTCCAATAAGGCAACATACCCTCAATTACTGACACTCCAATAGTCCAGCACACCCTCAATTACTGACACTCCAATAGTGCAGCACACCCTCAATTACTGACCCTGTAATAGTGCAGCACACCCTCAATTACTGACACTCCAATAGTGCAGCACACCCTCAATTACTGACACTCCAATAGTGCAGCACACCCTCAATTACTGACACTCCAATAGTGCAGCACACCCTCAATTACTGACTCTCCAATAGTGCAGCACACCCTCAATTACTGACCCTCCAATAGTGCAGAAGACCCTCAATTACTGACCCTCCAATAGTGCAGCACACCCTCAATTACTGACCCTCCAATAGTGCAGAAGACCCTCAATTACTGACCCTCCAATATGCAACATACCCTCAATTACTGACTCTCCAATAGTGCAGCACACCCTCAATTACTGACACTCCAATAGTGCAGCACACCCTCAATTACTGACACTCCAATAATGCAGCACACCCTCAATTACTGACACTACATCTGCGGGAGTGTTGTGGGCAGTGTTGTCGAGTTGTGGGAATGGTGTGGGCAGTGGTGTTGCACTTTGGGAGTGGCGTGGGCAGTGGTGTAGAGCTGTGGAAGTGGTGTGGGCAGTGGTGTAGCGTTGTTGGAGTGGTGAGAGCAGTGGTGTAGCGTTGTGGGAGTGTTGTGGGCAGTGGTGTAGTGCTATGGGAGTGGTGTGGGTTCTGGTGTAACGCTGTGGGAGTGGTGTGGGCAGTGGTGTAGTGCTATGGGAGTGGTGTGGACAGTGCTGTAGCGCTGTAGGGTGGTGTGGGTTGTGGTGCAGTGCTGCGGGAGTCGTGTGGGCATTTGTTTAGCGCTGTGTGTGTGGTGTGGGTTGTGGAGTAGAGCTGCGGGAGTGCCGGGGGTCGTGGTGTTGGCAGTGGTGTAATGCTGTGGATGTGATGTCGGCAGTGGTTTAGAGCTGTGGGTGTGGTGTGGGCAGTGGTGTAGCGAAGTGGGAGTGGTGTGGGCAGTGGTGTAGCGCTGTGGGAGTGGTGTGAGCAGTTGTTTTGTGGTGTGGGAGTGGTGTCGGCTTTGGTGTAGTGCTGTGTGAGTGGTGTGGGCAGTTGTTTTGTGCTTTGGGAGTGTTGTGGGCAGTTGTTTTGTGCTGTGGGAGTGGTGCGGGCAGAGGTGTAGTGCTGTGGGAGTGGTGCGGGCATTGGTGTAGTGCTGTGGGAGTGGTGTGGGCAGTGGTGCAGCGCTGTGGGAGTGGTGTGGGCAGTGGTGTAGTCCAGTGTGACTGGTGTGGGCAGTGGTGTAACGCTGTGGGAGTGGCGTGGGCAGTGGTGTAGCGCTGTGGGAGTGGGGTGGGCAGTGGTGTAGCGCTGTGGGAGTGGCGTGGGCAGTGGTGTAGCGCTGTGGGAGTGGTGTGGGCAGTGGTGTAGCGCTGTGGGAGTGGTGTGGGCAGTGGTGTAGCGCTGTGGGAGTGTTTTGTCAGTGTTGTAGCGCTGTTGGAGTGGTGTGGGCAGTGGTGTAGCCCTGTGGGAGTGTTGTGGTCAGTGGTGTTTATCTGTGGGAGTGGTGTGGGCAGTGGTGTAGCCCTGTGCGAGTGGGGTGGGCAGTGGTGTAGCGCTGCGGGAGTGGTGTGGGCAGTGGTTTAGCGCTGCGGGAGTGGTGTGGGCAGTGGTGTGGCCCTGTGGGAGTGGGATGGGCAGTGGTGTAGTGCTGCGGGAGTGCTGTGGGCAGCGATGTAGCGCTGTGGGAGTGGTGTGGGCAGTGGTGTAACGCTGTGGGAGTGGTGTGAGTTGTGGTGTAGCGCTGTGGGAGTGGTGTGGGCAGTGCTGTAATGCTGTGGGAGTTGTGTGGGCAGTGCTGTACCACTGTGGGAGTGGTGTGGGCATTCGTCTATAACTTTGGGTGTGTTGTGGGCATTAGTCTTGCACTGTGTGTGTGGTGTGGGTTGTGGTGTGGGCAGTGGTGTAGTGTTGTGGGTGTGGTGTGGGCAGTGGGTTAGTGCTGTGTGTGTGGTGTGGGCAGTGCTGTGGGTTGTGGTGTAGCGCAGTGGGAGTGTTGTGTGCAGTGGTTTTGTGCTGAGGGAGTTGTGTGGGCAGTGGTGTAGAGCTGTGGGAGTGGTGTGTGCAGTGGTGTAGCGCTGTGGGAGTGGTGTGGGCAGTGGTGTAGTGGTGTGGGAGTGGTGTGGGCATTAGTGTAGAGCTGTGGGAGTGTTGAGGGCATTCGTCTAGAGCTGCGGGAGTGGTGTGGGCAGTGGTGTAATGCTGTGGGAGTGGTGTGAGTTGTGGTGTAGCGCTGTGGGAGTGGTGTGGGCAGTGGTGTAGCGCTGTGGGAGTGGTGTGGGCAGTGGTGTAGCGCTGTGGGAGTGGTGTGGGTTGTGGTGTAGAGCTGTGGGAGTGGTGTTGACAGTGGTGTTGCGCTGTGGGAGTGGTGTGGGCAGTGGTGTAGTGCTGCGGGAGTGCTGTGGGCAGCGGTGTAGCGCTTTGGGAGTGGTGTGGGCAGTGGTGTAGCGCTGTGGGAGTGGTGTGGGCAGTGGTGTAACGCTGTGGGAGTGGTGTGGACAGTGGTGTAACGCTGTGGGAGTGGTGTGGGCAGTGGTGTAGCGCTGTGGGAGTGGTGTGGGCAGTGGTGTAGCGCTGTGGGAGTGGTGTGGGCAGTGGTGTAACGCTGTGGGAGTGGTGTGGGCAGTGGTGTAACGCTGTGGGAGTGCTGTGGGTTGTGGTGTAGCGCTGTGGGAGTGGTGTGGGCATTGGGTTAACTATGCGGCAATGGTGTGAGCAGTGGTGTAGCGCTGTGGGAGTGGTGTGGGCATTCGTCTATAACTTTGGGTGTGTTGTGGGCATTATTCTAGCACTGTGTGTGTGGTGTGGGCTGTGGTGTGCGCAGTGGTCTAGCGCTGTGGGAGGGGTGTGGGCAGTTGTGTAGCGCTGTGGGAGTGGTGTGGGCAGTTGTGTAGCGCTGTGGGAGTGGTGTGGGCAGTGGTGTAGTGCTGTGGGAGTGGTGTGGGCAGTGGTGTTGCGCTGTGGGTGGTGTGTGGGCTGTGGTGTGGAACTGTGGGAGGGGTGTGGGCAGTGGTGTAGCACTGTGGAAGTGGTGTGGGCAGTGGTGTAGCGCTGTGGGAGTGGTGTTGGCAGTGGTGTAGTGCTGTGGGAGTGGTGTTGGCAGTGGTGTAGTGCTGTGGGAGTGGTGTTGGCAGTGGTGTAGTGCTGTGGGTGTGGTGTGGGCAGTGGTGTAGCGCTGTGGGAGTGGTATGGGCAGTGGTGTAACGCTGTGGTTTGGTGTGGGCAGTGGTGTAGCGCTGCGTGAGTGGTGTGGGCAGTGGTGTAGCGCTGTGGGAGTGGTGTGTGCAGTGGTGTAGCGCTGTGGGAGTGGTGTGGGCAGTGGTGTAACGCAGTGGGAGTGGTGTTGTCAGTGGTGTAGAGCTGTGGGAGTGGTGTGGGCAGTGGTGTAGTTCTGTTGGAGTGGTGTGGGCAGTGGTGTAGCCCTGTGCGAGTGGGGTGGGCAGTGGTGTAGCGCTGCGGGATTGGTGTGGGCAGCGGTGTAGCGCTGTGGGAGTGGTGTGGGCAGTGGTGTAGTGCTGCGGGAGTGCTGTGGGCAGCGGTGTAGCGCTGTGTGAGTGGTGTAGGCAGTGGTGTAACGCTGTGGGAGTGGTGTGGGCATTCGTCTATAACTTTGGGTGTGTTGTGTGCATTAGTCTAGCACTGTGTGTGTGGTGTGGGTTGTGGTGTGGGCAGTGGTGTGGGTTGTGGTGTAGCGCAGTGGGAGTGTTGTGTGCAGTGGTTTTGTGCTGAGGTGTAGCGCTGTGGGAGTGGTGTGGGCAGTGGTGTAGTGCTGTGGGAGTGGTGTGGGCAGTGGTGTAGAGCTGTGGGAGTGGTGTGGGTGTGCTGTAGCGCTGTGGGTGTGTTGTGGGCAGTGGTGTAGCGCTGTGGGAGTGGTGTGGGCAGTGGTGTAGTGCTGTGGGAGTGGTGTGGGTTCTGGTGTAACGCTGTGGGAGTGGTGTGGGCAGTGGTGTAGCGCTGTGGGAGTGGTGTGGACAGTGCTGTAGCGCTGTAGGGTGGTGTGGGTTGTGGTGCAGGGCTGCGGGAGTGGTGTGGGCATTTGTTTAGCGCTGTGTGTGTGGTGTGGGTTGTGGAGTAGAGCTGCGGGAGTGCCGGGGGTCGTGGTGTTGGCAGTGGTGTAATGCTGTGGCTGTGGTGTGGGCAGTGGTGTAGCGCTGTGGGAGTGGTGTGAGCATTGGGTTAACGCTGCGGGAGTGGTGTGGGCAGTTGTTTTGTGGTGTGGGGAGTTGTGGGCAGTTGTTTTGTGCTGTGAGAGTGGTGCGGGCAGTGGTGTAGCGCTGTGGGAGTGGTGTGGGCAGCGGTGTAGCGCTGTGGGAGTGGTGTGGGCAGTGGTGAAGTCCAGTGTGACTGGTGTGGGCAGTGGTGTAGCGCTGTGGGAGTGGCGTGGGCAGTGGTGTAGCGCTGTGGGAGTGGCGTGGGCAGTGGTGTAGCGCTGTGGGAGTGGTGTGGGCAGTGGTGTAACGATGTGGGAGTGATGTGTGCAGTGGTGTAGGGCTGTGGGAGTGGTGTGGGCAGTGGTGTAGCTCTGTGGGAGTGGTGTGGGCAGTGGTGAAACGATGTGGGAGTGATGTGTGCAGTGGTGTAGCTCTGTGGGAGTGGTGTGGGCAGTGGTGTAGTGCTGTGGGAGTGGTGTGGTCAGTGGTGTAGTGCTGTGGGAGTGGTGTGGGCAGTGGTGTAGCGCTGTGGGAGTGTTTTGTGCAGTGGTGTAGCGCTGTGGGAGTGTTTTGTGCAGTGGTGTAGCGCTGTGGGAGTGTTGTGGGCAGTGGTGTTTATCTGTGGGAGTGGTTTGGGCAGTGGTGTAGCCCTGTGCGAGTGGGGTGGGCAGTGGTGTAGCGCTGCGGGAGTGGTGTGGGCAGTGGTGTAGCCCTGTGGGAGTGGGGTGGGCAGTGGTGTAGTGCTGCGGGAGTGCTGTGGGCAGCGGTGTAGCGCTGTGTGAGTGGTGTAGGCAGTGGTGTAACGCTGTGCGAGTGATGTGGGATGTGGCGTAGCGCTGTGGGAGTGGTGTGGGCATTCGTCTATAACTTAGGGTGTGTTTTGTGCATTAGTCTAGCACTGTGTGTGGTGTGGGTTGTGGTGTGGGCAGTGGTCTGGGTTGTGGTGTAGCGCAGTGGGAGTGTTGTGGGCAGTGGTTTTGTGCTGAGGTGTAGAGCTGTGGGAGTGCTGTGGCCATTGGTGTAGCGCTGTGGGAGTGGTGTGGGCAGTGCTGTTGCGCTGTGGGAGTGGTGTGGGCAGTGGTGTGGCGCTGTGGGAGTGGTGTGGGCAGTGCTGTAGAGCTGTGGGAGTGGTGTGGGCAGTGGCGTGGTTCTGTGGGTGTGGTGTGTGCAGTGCTGTTGCGCTGTGGGATTGGTGTGGGCAGTGGTGTGGCGCTGTGGGAGTGGTGTGGGCAGTGCTGTAGAGCTGTGGGAGTGGTGTGAGTTGTGGTGTCGCGCTGTGGGAGCAGTGTGGGCAGTGTTGTAGAGCTGTGGGAGTGGTGTTGACAGTGGTGTAGCGCTGTGGGAGTGGTGTGGGCAGTGGTGTAGTGCTGCGGGAGTGATGTGGGCAGCGGTGTAGCGCTGTGGGAGTGGTGTGGGCAGTGGTGTAACGCTGTCGGTGTGGTGTGGGCAGTGGTGTAGCGCTGTCGGTGTGGTGTGGGCAGTGGTGTAGCGCTGTCGGTGTGGTGTGGGCAGTGGTGTTGCGCTGTCGGTGTGGTGTGGGCAGTGGTGTAGCGCACTGGGTGACGTGTGGGCAGTGGTGTAGAGCTGTGGGAGTGGTGTGGGTTGTGGAGTAGTGCTATGGGAGTGGTGTGGGCAGTGGTGTAACGCTGTGGGAGTGGTGTGGGCAGTGGTGTTGCGCTGTGGGAGTGGTGTGGGCAGTGGTGTAGTGCTGCGGGAGTGGTGTGGGCAGCGGTGTAGCGCTGTGGGAGTGGTGTGGGCAGTGGTGTAACGCTGTGGGAGTGGTGTGGGCAGTGGTGTAACGCTGTGGGAGTGGTGTGCGTTGTGGTGTAGCGCTGTGGGAGTGGTGTGGGCAGTGCTGTAACGCTGTGGGAGTGGTGTGGGCATTGGGTTAACTATGCGGCAATGGTGTGGGCAGTGGTGTAGCGCTTATGGGAGTGGTGTGGGCATTCGTCTATAACTTTGGGTGTGTTGTGGGCATTATTCTAGCACTGTGTGTGTGGTGTGGGCTGTGGTGTGGGCAGTGGTGTAGTTTTGTGGGTGTGGTGTGGGCAGTGGGTTAGTGCTGTGGGTGTGGTGTGGGCAGTGGTGTGGGTTGTGGTGTAGCGCAATGGGAGTGTTGTGTGCAGTGGTGTAGCGCTGTTGGAGTGGTGTGGGTTGTGGTGTAGTGCTGTGGGAGTGGTGTGGGCAGTGGTGTATCACTGTGGAAGTGATGTGGGTAGTGGTGTAGCGCTGTTGGAGTGATGTGGGCAGTGGTGTAGTGCTGTGGGAGTGGTGTTGGCAGTGGTATAGTGCTGTGGGTGTGGTGTGGGCAGTGGTTTAGTTCTGTAGGAGTGGTGTGGGCAGTGGTGCAGGTAGTGGTGTAGCGCTGTGGGACTGGTGTGGGCATTAGTGTAGCGCGGTGGGATTGGTGTGGGCAGTGGTGTAGCGCTGCTTAGTGGTGTGGGCAGTGGTGTAGCGCTGTGGGAGTGGTGTGGGGAGTGGTGAAGCGCTGTGGGAGTGGTGTGGGTTGTGGTGTAGCGCAGTGGGAGTGGTGTGGGCAGTGGTGAAGCGCTGTGGGAGTGGTGTGGGCAGTGGTGTAGCGCTGTGGGAGTGGAGTGGGGAGTGGTGTCGAGCTGTGGGAGGGTTGTGGCAGTGGTGTAGCGCTGTGGGAGTGGTGTTGGCTGTGGTGTAGCGCTGTGGGAGTGGTGTGTGTTGAGGTGTAGCGCTGTGGGAGTGGTGTGGCCATTGGTGTAGCGCTGTGGGAGTGGCGTTGGCAGTGGTGTAGCGCTGTGGTTGTGGTGTGGGCAGTGGTGTAGCGCTGTGGGAGTGGTGTGGGCAGTGGTGTGGCGCTGCGGGAGTGGTGTGGGCAGTGGTGTAGAGCTGTGGGAGTGTTGTGGGCATTCGTCTAGAGCTGTGGGAGTGGTGTGGGCAGTGGTGTAGTGCTGTGGGAGTGGTGTGGGCAGTGGTGTAGCGCTGTGGGAGTGGTGTGGGTTGTGGTGTAGTGCTTTGGGAGTGGTGTGGGTTGTGGTGTAGTGCTTTGGGCGTGGTGTTGACAGTGGTGTAGAGCTGCGGGAGTGGTGTGGGCAGTGGTGTAGCTCTGTGGGAGCAGTGTGGCCAGTGGTGTAGAGCTGTGGGTGTAGTGTTGACAGTGGTGTAGTGCTGTGGGAGTGGTGTGGGCAGTGGTGTAGCGCTGTGGGAGTGGTGTGGGCAGTAGTGTAGCGCTGTGGGAGTGGTGTGGGCAGAGGTGTTGCGCTGTGGGAGTGGTGTGGGCAGTGGTGTTGCGCTGTAGGTGTGGTGTGGGCAGTGGTGTAGCGCTGTCGGTGTGGTGTGGGCAGTGGTGTAGCGCTGTCGGTGTGGTGTGGGCAGTGGTGTAACGCTGTCGGTGTGGTGTGGGCAGTGGTGTAGCGCACTGGGTGACGTGTGGGCAGTGGTGTAGCGCTGTGGGTGTGGTGTGGGTTGTGGTGTAACGCTGTGGGAGTGGTGTGGGCAGCGGTGTAGCGCTGTGGGAGTGGTGTGGGCAGTGGTGTAGTGCTGTGGGAGTGGTGTGGGCTGTGGTGTTGTGCTGTGGGAGTGCCAAGGGCTGTGATGTAGCGCTGTGGGAGTGTTTTTCGTTGTGGTGTAACGCTGTGGGAGTGATTTTGGTTGTGCTGTAGTGCTTTGGGAGTGGTGTGGGTTGTGGTGTAGTGCTGTGGGAATGGTGTAGGCAGTGGTGTAGCTCTGTGGGAGTGGTGTGGGCAGTGGTGTACGGCTGTGGGAGTGGTGTGGGCAGACGTGTAGTGCTGTGGGAGTGGTGTGTGCAGGAGTGTAGTGCTATGGGTGTGGTGTGGGCAGTGATGTAGCGCTGTGGGAGTGGTGTGGGCAGTGGTGTAACGCTGTGGGAGTGGTGTGGGCAGTGGTGTAGTGCTGTGGGAGTGGTGTGGGCAGTGGTGTAGCGCTGTGGGATGGTGTGTGCAGTGGTGTAGTGCTGTGGGAGTGGTGTGGGCAGTGGAGTAGAGCTGCGAGAGTTGTGTGGCCATTGGTGTAGAGCTGTGGGAGTGGTGTGGGTAGTGGTGTTGTGTTGTGGGAGTGGTGTGGGCAGTGGTGTAGCGCTGTAGGAGTGCTGTGGGTTGTGGTGTAGCGCTGTGGGAGTGGTGTGGGCAGTGGTATAGCGCTGTGGGAGTGGTGTGGGCAGTGGTGTAGCGCTGTGGGAGTGATGTGGGCAGTGGTGTAGTGCTGTGGGAGTGGTGTGGGCAGTGGTGTAGCGCTGTGGGAGTGATGTGGGTTGTGGTGTAGAGGTGTGGGATTTGTGTGGGCAGTGGTGTAGCGCTGTGGGAGTTTTGTGGGCTGTGGTGTAGCGCTGTGGGAATTGTGTGGGTTGTGGTGTAGCGCTGTGGGTGTGGTGTGGGCAGTGGTGTAGCGCTGTGGGAGTTGTGTGGGTTGTGGTGTAACGCTGTGGGAGTTGTGTGGGCACTGGTGTAGAGCTTTGGGAGTTGTGTGGGCAGTGGAGTAGCGCTGTGTGAGTGTTGTGGGCAGTGGTGCAGCGCTTTGCGAGTCGTGTTGGCAGTGGTGTAATGCTGTGGGAGTGCTTTGGGCAGTGGAGTAGCGATGTGGGAGTGTTGTGAGCAGTGGAGTAGCGATGTGTGAGTGGTGTGGGCAGTGGTGTAGCGCTTTAGGCATGGTGTGGGCAGTGGTGTAGCGCTGTGGGAGTGGTGTGGGTTGTGGTGTAGCGCTTTAGGCGTGGTGTGGGCAGTGTTGTAGCGCTGTGGGATTGGTGTGGGCAGTGGTGTATCGCTGTGGGAGTGCTGTGGGCAGTGGTGAAGTGCTGTGGGATTGGTGTGGGCAGTGGTGTAGCGCTGTGGGAGGGGTGTGGGCTGTGCTGTAGCGCTGTGGGAGTGGTGTGGATAGCGGTGTAGTGCTGTGGTTGTGGTGTGGGCAGTGGAGTAGAGCTGCGAGAGATTTGTCGCCATTGGTGTAGCGCTGTTGGAGTGGTGTGAGCAGTGGTGTAACGCTGTGGGAGTGCTTTGGGCTGTGGTGTAGCGCTGTGGGTGTGGTGTGGGTTGTGCTGTAGTGCTGTGGGAGTGGTGTGGGTAGTGGTGTATCACTGTGGGAGTGGCGTGGGCAGTGGTGTAGCGTTGTTGGAGTGGTGTGGGCAGTGGTGTAGCGCTGTGGGAGTGGTGTGGCCATTTGTGTAGCGCAGTGGGAGTGGTGTGGGTAGTGGTGTAAAGCGGTGGGAGTGGTGTGGCCATTGGTGTAGCGCTGTGGGAGTGGTGTGGGCACTGGTGTAACGCTGTGGGTGTGGTGTGGACAGCGGTGTGGTGCTGTGGGAGTGGTGTGGGCAGTTGTGTAGCGTTGTTGGAGTGGTGTGGGCAGTGGTGTAGCGCTGTGGGACCGGTGTGAGCAGTGGTGTAGTGCTGTGGGAGTGGTGTGGCTAGTGGTGTAGCGCTGTGGGAGTGGTGTGGGCAGTGGTGTAGTGCTGCGGGAGTGGTGTGGGCAGCGGTGTAGCGCTGTGGGAGTGGTGTGGGCAGTGGTGTAACGCTGTGGGAGTGGTGTGGGCAGTGGTGTAACGCTGTGGGAGTGGTGTGGGTTGTGGTGTAGCGCTGTGGGAGTGGTGTGGGCATTGGGTTAACGCTGCGGGAATGGTGTGGGCTGTGGTGTAACGCTGTGGGAGTTGTGTGGGCAGTGGTGTAACGCTGTCTGAGTTGTGTGGGCAGTGCTGTAACGCTGTGGGAGTGGTGTGGGCATTGGGTTAACTATGCGGCAATGGTGTGGGCAGTGGTGTAGCGCTTATGGGAGTGGTGTGGGCATTCGTCTATAACTTTGGGTGTGTTGTGGGCATTATTCTAGCACTGTGTGTGTGGTGTGGGCTGTGGTGTGGGCAGTGGTGTAGTTTTGTGGGTGTGGTGTGGGCAGTGGGTTAGTGCTGTGGGTGTGGTGTGGGCAGTGGTGTGGGTTGTGGTGTAGCGCAATGGGAGTGTTGTGTGCAGTGGTGTAGCGCTGTTGGAGTGGTGTGGGTTGTGGTGTAGTGCTGTGGGAGTGGTGTGGGCAGTGGTGTATCACTGTGGAAGTGATGTGGGTAGTGGTGTAGCGCTGTTGGAGTGATGTGGGCAGTGGTGTAGTGCTGTGGGAGTGGTGTTGGCAGTGGTATAGTGCTGTGGGTGTGGTGTGGGCAGTGGTTTAGTTCTGTAGGAGTGGTGTGGGCAGTGGTGCAGGTAGTGGTGTAGCGCTGTGGGACTGGTGTGGGCATTAGTGTAGCGCGGTGGGATTGGTGTGGGCAGTGGTGTAGCGCTGCTTAGTGGTGTGGGCAGTGGTGTAGCGCTGTGGGAGTGGTGTGGGGAGTGGTGAAGCGCTGTGGGAGTGGTGTGGGTTGTGGTGTAGCGCAGTGGGAGTGGTGTGGGCAGTGGTGAAGCGCTGTGGGAGTGGTGTGGGCAGTGGTGTAGCGCTGTGGGAGTGGAGTGGGGAGTGGTGTCGAGCTGTGGGAGGGTTGTGGCAGTGGTGTAGCGCTGTGGGAGTGGTGTTGGCTGTGGTGTAGCGCTGTGGGAGTGGTGTGTGTTGAGGTGTAGCGCTGTGGGAGTGGTGTGGCCATTGGTGTAGCGCTGTGGGAGTGGCGTTGGCAGTGGTGTAGCGCTGTGGTTGTGGTGTGGGCAGTGGTGTAGCGCTGTGGGAGTGGTGTGGGCAGTGGTGTGGCGCTGCGGGAGTGGTGTGGGCAGTGGTGTAGAGCTGTGGGAGTGTTGTGGGCATTCGTCTAGAGCTGTGGGAGTGGTGTGGGCAGTGGTGTAGTGCTGTGGGAGTGGTGTGGGCAGTGGTGTAGCGCTGTGGGAGTGGTGTGGGTTGTGGTGTAGTGCTTTGGGAGTGGTGTGGGTTGTGGTGTAGTGCTTTGGGAGTGGTGTTGACAGTGGTGTAGAGCTGCGGGAGTGGTGTGGGCAGTGGTGTAGCTCTGTGGGAGCAGTGTGGGCAGTGGTGTAGAGCTGTGGGTGTAGTGTTGACAGTGGTGTAGTGCTGTGGGAGTGGTGTGGGCAGTGGTGTAGCGCTGTGGGAGTGGTGTTGGCAGTGGTGTAGCGCTGTGGGAATGATGTGGGTTGTGGCGTATAGGTGTGGGATTTTTTTGGTAGTGGTGTAGTGCTGTGGGTATGGTGTAGGCAGTGGTGTAATGCTGTGGGAGTAGTGTGGGCAGTGGTGTAGCGCTGTGGGATAGGTGTGGACAGTGGTGTAGCGCTGTGGGAGTAGTGTGGGCAGTGGTGTAGCGCTGTGGGAGTGGTGTGGGTTGTGGTGTAGCGCTGTAGGTCTGGTCTGGGCAATGGTGTAGCCCTGTGGGAGTGGGGTGGGTAGTGGTGTAGCGCTGTGGGAGTGTTGTGGGCAGTGGTGAAGTGCTGTGGGAGTGTTGTGGGCAGTGGTGTAGCGTTGTGGGAGTGTTGTGGGCAGTGGAGAAGAGCTGCGAGAGTTGTGTGGCCATTGGTGTAGCGCTGGGGGAGTGGTGTGAGTAGTGGTGTAGTGCTGTGGGTGTGGTGTGGGCAGCGGTGTTGTGTTGTGGGAGTTGTGTGGGCAGTGGTGTAGTGCTGAGGTAGTGGTGTGGGCAGTGGTGTAGAGCTGTGGGAGTGGTGTGAGCAGCGGTGTAGCGCTGTGGGAGTGGTGTTGGCAGTGGTGCATTGCTGTGGGAGTGGTGTGGGCAGTGGTGTATTGCTGTGGGAGTGCTTTGGGCTGTGGTGTAGCGCTTTGGGTGTGGTGTGGGTTGTGGTGTAGTGCTGTGGGAGTGATGTGGGCAGTGGTGAAGTGCTGTGGGAGTGTTGTGGGCAGTGGTGTAGCGCTGTGGGAGTGTCGTGGGCAGTGGTGAAGTGCTGTGGGAGTGCTGTGGGCTATGGTGTAGCGCTGTGGGAGTGGTGTGGGCAGCGGTGTAGCGCTGTCGGATATGTTTGGGTAGTGGTGTAGTGCTGTGGGTGTGGCGTGGGCAGTGGTGTAGCGCTGTGGGGGTGGTGTGGGTTGTGGTGTGGCGCTGTGTGAGTTGTGTGGGCAGTGCTGTAACGCTGTGGGAGTGGTGTGGGCATTCGTCTATAACTTTGGTTGTGTTGTGGGCATTATTCTATCACTGTGTGTGTGGTGTGGGCTGTGGTGTGGGCAGTGGTGTAGTGTTGTGGGTGTGGTGTGGGCAGTGGGTTAGTGCTGTGGGTGTGGTGTGGGCAGTGGTGTGGGTTGTGGTGTAGCGCAGTGGGAGTGTTGTGTGCAGTGGTTTTGTGCTGTGGGAGTGGTGTGGGTTGTGGTGTAGCGCTTTGGGAGTGGTGTGGGCAGTGGTGTAGCGCTGTGGGAGTGGTGTGGGCAGTGGTGTAGTGGTGTGGGCATTAGTGTAGAGCTGTGGGAGTGTTGTGGGCATTCGTCTAGAGCTGCGGGAGTGGTGTGGGCAGTGGTGCAGCGCTGTGGGAGTGCTGTGGGCAGTGGTGTAGTGGTGTGGGAGGGGTGTGGGCAGTTGTGTAGTGCTTTGGGAGTGGTGTGGGTTGTGGTGTAGCGCTGTGGGAGCAGTGTGGGCAGTGGTGTAGAGCTGTGGGTGTAGTGTTGACAGTGGTGTAGTGCTGCGGGAGTGGTGTGGGCAGTGGTGTAGCGCTGTAGGTGTGGTGTGGGCAGTGGTGTAGCGCTGTCGGTGTGGTGTGGGCAGTGGTGTAGCGCACTGGGTGACGTGTGGGCAGTGGTGTAGCGCTGTGGGAGTGGAGTGGGGAGTGGTGTCGAGCTGTGGGAGGGTTGTGGCAGTGGTGTAGCGCTGTGGGAGTGGTGTTGGCTGTGGTGTAGCGCTGTGGGAGTGTTGTGGGCAGTGGCGTAGCGCAGTGGGAGTGGTGTGTGTTGAGGTGTAGCGCTGTGGGAGTGGTGTGGCCATTGGTGTAGCGCTGTGGGAGTGGCGTTGACAGTGGTGTAGCGCTGTGGTTGTGGTGTGGGCAGTGGTGTAGCGCTATGGGAGTGGTGTGGGCAGTGGTGTGGCGCTGCGGGAGTGGTGTGGGCAGTGGTGTAGAGCTGTGGGAGTGTTGTGGGCATTCGTCTAGAGCTGCGGGAGTGGTGTGGGCAATGGTGTAGCGCTGTGGGAGTGGTGTGGGTTGTGGTGTAGTGCTTTGGGAGTGGTGTTGACAGTGGTGTAGAGCTGCGGGAGTGGTGTGGGCAGTGGTGTAGCTCTGTGGGAGCAGTGTGGGCAGTGGTGTAGAGCTGTGGGTGTAGTGTTGACAGTGGTGTAGTGCTGTGGGAGTGGTGTGGGCAGTGGTGTAGCGCTGTGGGAGTGGTGTGGGCAGTAGTGTAGCGCTGTGGGAGTGGTGTGGGCAGTGGTGTTGCGCTGTGGGAGTGGTGTGGGCAGTGGTGTTGCGCTGTAGGTGTGGTGTGGGCAGTGGTGTAGCGCTGTCGGTGTGGTGTGGGCAGTGCTGTAGCGCTGTCGGTGTGGTGTGGGCAGTGGTGTAGCGCTGTCGGTGTGGTGTGTGCAGTGGTGTAGCGCACTGGGTGACGTGTGGGCAGTGGTGTAGCGCTTTGGGAGTGGTGTGGGCAGCGGTGTAGCGCTGTGGGTGTGGTGTGGGTAGTGGTGTAGTGCTGTGGGAGTGGTGTGGGCTGTGGTGTAGTGCTGTGGGAGTGGTGTGGGCAGTGGTGTAGCTCTGTGGGAGTGCCAAGGCCTGTGATGTAGCGCTGTGGGAGTGTTTTTGGTTGTGGTGTAACGCTGTGGGAGTGATTTTGGTTGTGGTGTAGTGCTTTGGGAGTGGTGTGGGTTGTGGTGTAGTGCTGTGGGAATGGTGTAGGCAGTGGTGTAGCTCTGTGGGAGTGGTGTGGGCAGTGGTGTACGGCTGTGGGAGTGGTGTGGGCAGACGTGTAGTGCTGTGGGAGTGGTTTGTGCAGGAGTGTAGTGCTATGGGTGTGGTGTGGGCAGTGATGTAGCGCTGTGGGAGTGGTGTGGGCAGTGGTGTAACGCTGTGGGAGTGGTGTGGGCAGTGGTGTAGTGCTGTGGGAGTGGTGTGGGCAGTGGTGTAGCGCTGTGGGATGGTGTGTGCAGTGGTGTAGTGCTGTGGGAGGGGTGTGGGCTGTGGTGTAGCGCTGTGGGAGTGGTGTGGGCAGTGGAGTAGAGCTGCGAGAGTTGTGTGGCCATTGGTGTAGCGCTGTGGGAGTGGTGTGGGTAGTGGTGTTGTGTTGTGGGAGTGGTGTGGGCTGTGGTGTAGCTCTGTGGGAGTGGTGTGAGCAGTGGTTTAGTGCTGTGGGAGTGGTGTGGGTAGTGGTGTAGCGCTGTAGGAGTGCTGTGGGTTGTGGTGTATAGCTGTGGGAGTGGTGTGGGCAGTGGTGTAGCGCTGTGGGAGTGGTGTGGGCAGTGGTGTAGCGCTGTGGGAGTGATGTGGGCAGTGGTGTAGTGCTGTGGGAGTGGTGTGGGCAGTGGTGTAGCGCTGTGGGAGTTTTGTGGGCTGTGGTGTAGCGCTGTGGGAGTGGTGTTGGCAGTGGTGTAGCGCTGTGGGAATGATGTGGGTTGTGGCGTATAGGTGTGGGATTTTTTTGGTAGTGGTTTAGTGCTGTGGGTATGGTGTAGGCAGTGGTCTAATGCTGTGGGAGTAGTGTGGGCAGTGGTGTAGCGCTGTGGGATAGGTGTGGACAGTGGTGTAGCGCTGTGGGAGTAGTGTGGGCAGTGGTGTAGCGCTTTAGGCATGCTGTGGACAGTGGTGTAGCGCTGTGGGAGTGGTGTGGGTTGTGGTGTAGCGCTGTAGGTCTGGTCTGGGCAATGGTGTAGCCCTGTGGGAGTGGTGTGGGTAGTGGTGTAGCGCTGTGGGAGTGTTGTGGGCAGTGGTGAAGTGCTGTGGGAGTGTTGTGGGCAGTGGTGTAGCGCTGTGGGAGTGTTGTGGGCTTTGGAGAAGAGCTGCGAGAGTTGTGTGGCCATTGGTGTAGCGCTGGGGGAGTGGTGTGAGTAGTGGTGTAGTGCTGTGGGTGTGGTGTGGGCAGCGGTGTTGTGTTGTGGGAGTTGTGTGGGCAGTGGTGTAGTGCTGTGGTAGTGGTGTGGGCAGTGGTGTAAAGCTGTGGGAGTGGTGTGAGCAGCGGTGTAGAGCTGTGGGAGTGGTGTGGGCAGTGGTGTATTGCTGTGGGAGTGGTGTGGGCAGTGGTGTATTGCTGTGGGAGTGCTTTGAGCTGTGGTGTAGCGCTTTGGGTGTGGTGTGGGTTATGGTGTAGTGCTGTGGGAGTGATGTGGGCAGTGGTGAAGTGCTGTGGGAGTGTTGTGGGCAGTGGTGTAGCGCTGTGGGAGTGTTGTGGGCAGTGGTGAAGTGCTGTGGGAGTGCTGTGGGCTATGGTGTAGCGCTGTGGGAGTGGTGTGGGCAGCGGTGTAGCGCTGTCGGATATGTTTGGGTAGTGGCGTAGTGCTGTGGGTGTGGCGTGGGCAGTGTTGTAGCGCTGTGGGAGTGGTGTGGGTAGTGGTGTAGCGCTGTGGGAGTGGTGTGGGTTGTTGTGTAGCGCTGTGGAAGTGGTGTGGGCAGCGGTGTAGCGCTTTGGGAGTGGTGTGGGCAGAGCTGTAGCGCTATGGGAGTGGTGTGGGCAGTGGTGTAGCGCTGTGGGTGTGGTGTGGGTTGTTGTGTAGCGCTGTGGAAGTGGTGTGGGCAGCGGTGTAGCGCTTTGGGAGTGGTGTGGGCAGAGGTGTAGCGCTATGGGAGTGGTGTGGGCAGTGGTGTAACGCTGTGGGGGTGGTGTGGGTTGTGGTGTAGCGCTGTGGGAGTGGTGTGGGCATTGGGTTAACGCTGCGGGAATGTTGTGGGCAGTGGTGTAACGCTGTGGGAGTTGTGTGGGCAGTGCTGTAACGCTGTGGGAGTGGTGTGGGCATTCGTCTATAACTTTGGTTGTGTTGTGGGCATTATTCTATCACTGTGTGTGTGGTGTGGGCTGTGGTGTGGGCAGTGGTGTAGTGTTGTGGGTGTGGTGTGGGCAGTGGTTTAGTGCTGTGGGTGTGGTGTGGGCAGTGGTGTGGGTTGTGGTGTAGCGCAGTGGGAGTGTTGTGTGCAGTGGTTTTGTGCTGTGGGAGTGGTGTGGGTTGTGGTGTAGCGCTGTGGGAGTGGTGTGGGCAGTGGTGTAGCGCTGTGGGAGTGGATTGGGCAGTGGTGTAGTGGTGTGGGAGTGGTGTGGGCAGTGGTGTGGCGCTGCGGGAGTGGTGTGGGCAGTGGTGTGGCGCTGCGGGAGTGGTGTGGGCAGTGGTGTAGAGCTGTGGGAGTGTTGTGGGCATTCGTCTAGAGCTGCGGGAGTGGTGTGGGCAATGGTGTAGCGCTGTGGGAGTGGTGTGGGTTGTGGTGTAGTGCTTTGGGAGTGGTGTGGGTTGTGGTGTAGTGCTTTGGGAGTGGTGTTGACAGTGGTGTAGAGCTGCGGGAGTGGTGTGGGCAGTGGTGTAGCTCTGTGGGAGCAGTGTGGGCAGTGGTGTAGAGCTGTGGGTGTAGTGTTGACAGTGGTGTAGTGCTGTGGGAGTGGTGTGGGCAGTGGTGTAGCGCTGTGGGAGTGGTGTGGGCAGTAGTGTAGCGCTGTGGGAGTGGTGTGGGCAGTGGTGTTGCGCTGTGGGAGTGGTGTGGGCAGTGGTGTTGCGCTGTAGGTGTGGTGTGGGCAGTGGTGTAGCGCTGTCGGTGTGGTGTGGGCAGTGGTGTAGCGCTGTCGGTGTGGTGCGGGCAGTGGTGTAGCGCTGTCGGTGTGGTGTGTGCAGTGGTGTAGCGCACTGGGTGACGTGTGGGCAGTGGTGTAGCGCTTTGGGAGTGGTGTGGGCAGCGGTGTAGCGCTGTGGGTGTGGTGTGGGTAGTGGTGTAGTGCTGTGGGAGTGGTGTGGGCTGTGGTGTAGCGCTGTGGGAGTGATGTGGGCAGTGGTGTAGTGCTGTGGGAGTGGTGTGGGCAGTGGTGTAGCTCTGTGGGAGTGCCAAGGCCTGTGATGTAGCGCTGTGGGAGTGTTTGTGGTTGTGGTGTAACGCTGTGGGAGTGATTTTGGTTGTGGTGTAGTGCTTTGGGAGTGGTGTGGGTTGTGGTGTAGTGCTGTGGGAATGGTGTAGGCAGTGGTGTAGCTCTGTGGGAGTGGTGTGGACAGTGGTGTACGGCTGTGGGAGTGGTGTGGGCAGACGTGTAGTGCTGTGGGAGTGGTTTGTGCAGGAGTGTAGTGCTATGGGTGTGGTGTGGGCAGTGATGTAGCGCTGTGGGAGTGGTGTGGGCAGTGGTGTAACGCTGTGGGAGTGGTGTGGGCAGTGGTGTAGTGCTGTGGGAGTGGTGTGGGCAGTGGTGTAGCGCTGTGGGATGGTGTGTGCAGTGGTGTAGTGCTGTGGGAGGGGTGTGGGCTGTGGTGTAGCGCTGTGGGAGTGGTGTGGGCAGTGGAGTAGAGCTGCGAGAGTTGTGTGGCCATTGGTGTAGCGCTGTGGGAGTGGTGTGGGTAGTGGTGTTGTGTTGTGGGAGTGGTGTGGGCAGTGGTGTAGCTCTGTGGGAGTGGTGTGAGCAGTGGTTTAGTGCTGTGGGAGTGGTGTGGGTAGTGGTGTAGCGCTGTAGGAGTGCTGTGGGTTGTGGTGTATAGCTGTGGGAGTGGTGTGGGCAGTGGTGTAGCGCTGTGGGAGTGGTGTGGGCAGTGGTGTAGCGCTGTGGGAGTGATGTGGGCAGTGGTGTAGTGCTGTGGGAGTGGTGTGGGCAGTGGTGTAGCGCTGTGGGAGTTTTGTGGGCTGTGGTGTAGCGCTGTGGGAGTGGTGTTGGCAGTGGTGTAGCGCTGTGGGAATGATGTGGGTTGTGGCGTATAGGTGTGGGATTTTTTTGGTAGTGGTTTAGTGCTGTGGGTATGGTGTAGGCAGTGGTCTAATGCTGTGGGAGTAGTGTGGGCAGTGGTGTAGCGCTGTGGGATAGGTGTGGACAGTGGTGTAGCGCTGTGGGAGTAGTGTGGGCAGTGGTGTAGCGCTTTAGGCATGCTGTGGACAGTGGTGTAGCGCTGTGGGAGTGGTGTGGGTTGTGGTGTAGCGCTGTAGGTCTGGTCTGGGCAATGGTGTAGCCCTGTGGGAGTGGTGTGGGTAGTGGTGTAGCGCTGTGGGAGTGTTGTGGGCAGTGGTGTAGCGCTGTGGGAGTGTTGTGGGCTTTGGAGAAGAGCTGCGAGAGTTGTGTGGCCATTGGTGTAGCGCTGGGGGAGTGGTGTGAGTAGTGGTGTAGTGCTGTGGGTGTGGTGTGGGCAGCGGTGTTGTGTTGTGGGAGTTGTGTGGGCAGTGGTGTAGTGCTGAGGTAGTGGTGTGGGCAGTGGTGTAAAGCTGTGGGAGTGGTGTGAGCAGCGGTGTAGCGCTGTGGGAGTGGTGTGGGCAGTGGTGTATTGCTGTGGGAGTGGTGTGGGCAGTGGTGTATTGCTGTGGGAGTGCTTTGAGCTGTGGTGTAGCGCTTTGGGTGTGGTGTGGGTTATGGTGTAGTGCTGTGGGAGTGATGTGGGCAGTGGTGAAGTGCTGTGGGAGTGTTGTGGGCAGTGGTGTAGCGCTGTGGGAGTGTTGTGGGCAGTGGTGAAGTGCTGTGGGAGTGCTGTGGGCTATGGTGTAGCGCTGTGGGAGTGGTGTGGGTTGTTGTGTAGCGCTGTGGAAGTGGTGTGGGCAGCGGTGTAGCGCTTTGGGAGTGGTGTGGGCAGAGGTGTAGCGCTGTGGGAGTGGTGTGGGCAGTGGTGTAGCTCTGTGGGAGTGCCAAGGGCTGTGATGTAGTGCTGTGGGAGTGGTGTGGGCAGTGGTGTAGCGCTGTGGGAGTGTTGTGCGTAGTGGTGTAGCTCCGTGGGAGTGGTGTGTGCTGTGGTGTAGCGCTCTGGGTGAGGTGTGGGCAGTGGTGTAGCGCTGTGGGTGAGGTGTGGGTTGTGGTGTAGTGCTGTGGGAGTGGTGTGGGCAGTGGTGTAGCGCTGTGGGTGAGGTGTGGGTTGTGGTGTAGCGCTGTGGGAGTGGTGTGGGTAGTGGTGTAGCGCTGTGGGTTGTGGTGTAGTGCTGTGGGTGTGGTGTGTGTTGTGGTGTAGTGCTGTGGGAATGGCGTTGGCATTGGTGTAGCGCTTTGGTAGTGTTGTGGGCAATGGTGTAGCGCTGTGGGAGTGGTGTGGGCAGTGGTGTAGCGCTGTGGGAGTGGTGTGGGCAGTGGTTTAGCGCTGTGGGTGTGGTGTGAGCAGTGGTGTAGCTCTGTCGGAGTGGTGTGGGCAGTGGTGTAGCGCTGTGGGAGTGCCAAGGGCTGTGTTGTAGTGCTGTGGGAGTGGTGTGGGCAGTGGTGTAGCGCTGTGAGAATGGTGTGGGCAGTGGTGTACGGCTGTTGGAGTGGTGTGGGCAGACGTGTAGTGCTGTGGGGGGTCTGTGGGTTGTGGTGTAGCACTGTGGGAGTGGTGTGGGCAGTGGTGTAGCGCTGTGGGAGTGGTGTGGGCAGTGGTGTAGCGCTGTGGGAGTGATGTGAGCAGTGGTTTAGTGCTGTGGGAGTGGTGTGGGTAGTGGTGTAGCGCTGTAGGAATGCTGTGGGTTGTGGTGTAGCGCGGTGGGAGTGGTGTGGGCAGTGGTGTAGCGCTGTGGGAGTGGTTTGGGCAGTGGTGTAGCGCTGTGGGAGTGATCTGGGCAGTGGTGTAGTGCTGTGGGAGTGGTGTGGGCAGTGGTGTAGCGCTGTGGGAGTGATGTGGGTTGTGGTGTAGAGGTGTGGGATTTGTGTGGGCAGTGGTGTAGCGCTGTGGGAGTTTTGTGGGCTGTGGTGTAGCGCTGTGGGAGATGTGTGGGTTGTGGTGTAGCGCTGTGGGAGTTGTGTGGGTTGTGGTGTAACGCTGTGGGAGTTGTGTGGGCACTGGTGTAGAGCTTTGGGAGTGGTGTGGGCAGTGGAGTAGTGCTGTGGGAGTGGTGTGGGTTGTGGTGTAGCGCTGTGGGAGTGATGTGAGCAGTGGTGTAGCGCTGTGGGAGTGGTGTGGGCAGTGGTGTAGCGCTGTGGGAGTGGTGTGGGTTGTGGTGTAGCGCTTTAGGCGTGGTGTGGGCAGTGGTGTAGCGCTGTGGGAGTGGTGTGGGCAGTGGTGTAGCGCTGTGGGAGTGCTGTGGGCAGTGGTGAAGTGCTGTGGGATTGGTGTGGGCAGTGGTGTAGCGCTGTGGGAGGGGTGTGGGCTGTTCTGTAGCGATGTGGGAGTGGTGTGGATAGCGGTGTAGTGCTGTGGGAGTGGTGTGGGCAGTGGAGTAGAGCTGCGAGAGTTTTGTCGCCATTGGTGTAGCGCTGTGGGAGTGGTGTGAGCAGTGGTGTAACGTTGTGGGAGCGCTTTGGGCTGTGGAGTAGCGCTGTGGGAGTGGTGTGGGTAGTGGTGTAGCGCTGTGGGAGTGGAGTGGGTTGTGGTGTAACACTGTGGGAGTGGCGTGGGCAGTGGTGTAGTGCTGTGGGAGTGGTGTGGGCAGTGGTGTAGCGCTGTGGGAGCGGTGTGAGCAGTGGTGTAGCGCTGTGGGAGTGGTGTGGGCAGTGGTGTAAAGCTGTGGGAGTGGTGTGGGCAGTGGTGTAAAGCTGTGGGAGTGGTGTGGCCATTGGTGTAGCGCTGTGGGAGTGGTGTGGGCAGTGATGTAGCGCAGTGGGAGTGGTGTGGGTAGTGGTGTAAAGCGGTGGGAGTGGTGTGGCCATTGGTGTAGCGCTGTGGGAGTGGTGTGGGCAGTGGTGTAACGCTGTGGGTGTGGTGTGGACAGTGGTGTAGTGCTGTGGGAGTGGTGTGGGCAGTTGTGTAGCGTTGTTGGAGTGGTGTGGGCAGTGGTGTAGCGCTGTGGGAGCGGTGTGAGCAGTGGTGCAGTGCTGTGGGAGTGGTGTGGCTAGTGGTGTAGCGCTGTGGGAGTGGTGTGGGCAGTTGTTTAGAGCTGCTGGAGTGGTGTGGCCATTGGTGTAGCGCAGTGGGAGTGGTGTGGACGGTGGTGTAGAGCTGTGGGAGTGATGTGGGTTGTGGCGTATAGGTGTGGGATTTTTTTGGTAGTGGTGTAGTGCTGTGGGTATGGTGTAGGCAGTGGTGTAATGCTGTGGGAGTAGTGTGGGCAGTGGTGTAGCGCTGTGGGAGTGGTGTGGGCAGTGGTGTAGCGCTGTGAGAGTGGTGTGGGCCGTGGTGTAGCGCTGTTGTAGTGGTGTGGCCATTGGTGTAACGCTGTTGGACTGGTGTGTGAAGTGGTGAAGTGCTCTGAGAGTTGTGTGGGTTGTGGTGTAGCGCAGTGGGAGTGGTGTGGGCAGTGGTGTAGCGCTGTGGAAGTGGTGTGGGTTGTGGTGTAGCGCTGTGGGAGTGTTGTGGGCAGTGGAGTAGCACTGTGGTTTGGTGTGGGCAGTAGTGTAGCGCTGTGGGAGAGGTGTGGGCAGTGGTGTAGCGCTTTAGGCATGGTGTGGGCAATGGAGTAGCACTGTGGGAGTGGTGTGGGTTGTGGTGTAGTGCTGTGGGAGTGGTGTGGGTAGTGGTGTAGCGCTGTGGCATGTTGTGGGCAGTGGTGAATTGCTGTGCGAGTGTTGTGGGTAGTGGTGTAGCGCTGCGGGAGTGTTGTGGGCAGTGGAGAAGAGCTGCGAGAGTTGTGTGGCCATTGGTGTAGCGCTGGGGGAGTGGTGTGAGTAGTGGTGTAGTGCTGTGGGTGTGGTGTGGGCAGCGGTGTTGTGTTGTGGGAGTTGGGTGGGCAGTGGTGTAATGCTGTGGGAGTGGTGTGGGCAGTGGTGTAGAACTGTGGGAGTGCTGTGAGCAGCGGTGTAGCGCTGTGGGAGTGGTGTGAGCAGCGGTGTAGCGCTGTGGGAGTGGTGTGGGCAGTGGTGTATTGCTGTGGGAGTGGTGTGGTCAGTGGTGTATTGCTGTGGGAGTGCTTTGGGCTGTGGTGTAGCGCTTTGGGTGTGGTGTGGGTTGTGGTGTAGCGCTGTGGGAGTGTTGTGGGCAGTGGTGTAGCGCTGTGGGAGTGTTGTGGGCAGTGGTGAAGTGCTGTGGGAGTGCTGTGGGCTATGGTGTAGCGCTGTGGGTGTGTTGTGGGTTGTGGTGTAGAGCAGTGGCAGTGGTGTGGGTTGTGGTGTAACGTTGTGAGAATGGCGTGGGCATTGGTGTTGCGCTGTGGGAGTGGTGTGGGCAGTGTTGTATCTCTGTGGGTGTGGTGTGGGTTGTGGTGTAGCGCTGTCGGATATGTTTGGGTAGTGGCGTAGTGCTGTGGGTGTGGCGTGGGCAGTGGTGTAGCGCTGTGGGAGTGGTGTGGGTAGTGGTGTAGCGCTGTCGGATATGTTTGTGTAGTGGCGTAGTGCTGTGGGTGTGGCGTGGGCAGTGGTGTAGCGCTGTGGGAGTGGTGTGGGCTTTGGTGTAGTGCTGTGGGAGTGGTGTGGGTTGTGGTGTAGCGCTGTGGAAGTGGTGTGGGCAGCGGTGTAGCGCTTTGGGAGTGGTGTGGGCAGAGGTGTAGCGCTGTGGGAGTGGTGTGGGCAGTGGTGTAGCGCTGTGGGAGTGGTGAGGGCAGTGGTGTAGCGATGTGGGAGTGCCAAGGGCTCTGTTGTAGTACTGTGGGAGTGGTGTTGTCAGTGGTGTAGCGCTGTGGGAGTGTTTTTGGTTGTGGTGTAACGCTGTGGGAGTGATTTTGGTTGTGGTTTAACGCTGTGGGAATGGTGTGGGCAGTGGTGTAGCTCTGTGGGAGTGTTGTGGGCAGTGGAGAAGAGCTGCGAGAGTTGTGTGGCCATTGGTGTAGCGCTGGGGGAGTGGTGTGAGTAGTGGTGTAGTGCTGTGGGTGTGGTGTGGGCAGCGGTGTTGTGTTGTGGGAGTTGTGTGGGCAGTGGTGTAGTGCTGTTGGAGTGGTTTGGGCAGTGGTGTAGTGCTGAGGTAGTGGTGTGGGCAGTGGTGTAGAGCTGTGGGAGTGGTGTGAGCAGCGGTGTAGCGCTGTGGGAGTGGTGTTGGCAGTGGTGTATTGCTGTGGGAGTGGTGTGGGCAGTGGTGTATTGCTGTGGGAGTGCTTTGGGCTGTGGTGTAGCGCTTTGGGTGTGGTGTGGGTTGTGGTGTAGCGCTGTGGGAGTGTTGTGGGCAGTGGTGTAGCGCTGTGGGAGTGTTGTGGGTTGTGGTGTAGAGCAGTGGCAGTGGTGTGGGTTGTGGTTTAGAGCAGTGGCAGTGAAGTGGGTTGTGGTGTAGTGCAGTGGGAGTGGTGTGTGTTGTGGTGTAACGCTGTGGGAATGGCGTGGGCATTGGTGTAGCGCTGTGGGAATGGTGTGGGCAGTGGTGTATGGCTGCGGGAGTGGTGTGGGCAGTGGTGTATGGCTGTGGGAGTGGTGTGGGCAGACGTGTAGTGCTGTGGGAGTGGTGTGTGCTGGAGTGTAACGCTGTGGGAGTGGTGTGGGCAGTGGTGTAGTGCTGTGGGAGTGGTGTGGGCAGTGGTGTAGTGCTGTGGGAGTGGTGTGGGCAGTGGTGTAGTGCTGTGGGAGTGGTGCGGGCAGTGGTGTAGCGCTGTGGGAGTGGTGTGGTCAGAGGTGTAGCGCTGTGGGAGTGGTGTGGGCAGTGGTGTAGCGCTGTGGGAGTGGTGTGAGCAGTGGTGTAGCTCTGTGGGAGTATTGTGGGCAGTGGTGTAGTACTGTGGGAGTGGTGTGGGCAGTGGTGTAACGCTATGGGAGTGCCAAGGGCTGTGTTGTAGTGCTGTGGGAGTGGTGTGGGCAGTTGTGTAGCGCTGTGGGAGTGTTCTCGGTTGTGGTGTAGCGCTGTGGGTGTGATTTTGGTTGTAGTGTAACGCTGTGGGTGTGGTGTGGGCAGTGGTGTAGCTTTGTGGGAATGGTGTGGGCAGTGGTGTACGGCTGTGGGAGTGGTGTGGCCATTGGTGTAGCGCTGTGGGAGTGGTGCGTGCAGTGGTGTAACGCTGTGGGTGTGGTGTGGACAGCGGTGTGGTGCTGTGGGAGTGTTGTGGGCAGTGGTGTAGTGCTGTGGGTGTGGTGTGGGCAGTGGTGTCGCGCTGTGGGAGCGGAGTGAGCAGTGGTGTAGTGCTGTGGGAGTGGTGTGGGTAGTGGTGTAGCGCTGTGGGAGTGGTGTGGGCAGTGGTGTAGCGCAGTGGGAGTGGTGTGGGTAGTGGTGTAAAGCAGTGGGAGTGGTGTGGCCATTGGTGTAGCGCTGTGGGAGTGGTGTGGTCAGTTGTGTAGCGCTGTTGTAGTGGTGTGGCCATTGGTGTAACGCTGTTGGACTGGTGTGGGAAGTGGTGAAGTGCTCTGAGAGTTGTGTGGGTTGTGGTGTAGCGCTTTGCGAGTGTTGTGGGCAGTGGTGTAGTGCTGTGGGAGTGGTGTGGGCAGTGGAGTAGCGATGTGGGAGTGGTGTGGGCAGTAGTGTATCGCTGTGGGAGAGGTGTGGGCAATGGTGTAGCGTTGTAGGTCTGGTGTGGGCAATGGTGTAGCACTGTGGGAGTGGTGTGGGCAGTGGTGTAGTGCTGTGGGTGTGGTGTGGCCAGTGGAGTAGAGCTGCGAGAGTTGTGTGGCCATTGGTGTAGCGCTGTTGGAGTGGTGTGGGCAGTGTTGTAGTGCTGAGGGAGTGGTGTGGGCAGTGGTGTAGCGCTGTGGGAGTGGTGTGAGCAGTGGTGTAGCGCTGTGGGAGTGGTGTGAGCAGTGGTGTAGCGCTGTGGGAGTGGTGTGAGCAGTGGTGTAGCGCTGTGGGAGTGGAGTGGGCAGTGGTGTAGTGCTGTGGGAGTGCTTTGGGCTGTGGTGTAGCGCTTTGGGTGTGGTGTGGGTTGTGGTGTAACGCTGTGGGTGTGGTGTGGGTTGTGGTGTAGTGCAGTGGGAGTGGTGTGTGTTGTGGTGTAACGCTGTGGGAATGGCGTGGGCATTGGTGTAGCGCTGTGGGTGTGGTGTGGGTTGTGGTGTAACGCTGTGGGAGTGGTGTGGGCAGCGGTGTAGCGCTGTCGGATATGTTTGGGTAGTGGCGTAGTGCTGTGGGTGTGGTGTGGGCAGTGGTGTAGCGCTGTGGGAGTGGTGTGGGTAGTGGTGTAGCGCTGTGGAAGTGGTGTGGGCAGCGGTGTAGCGCTTTGGGAGTGGTGTGGGCAGAGGTGTAGCGCTGTGGGAGTGGTGTGGGCAGTGGTGTAGTGCTGTGGGAGTGGTGTGGGCAGTGGTGTAGCTCTGTGGGAGTGCCAAGGGCTTTGATGTAGTGCTGTGGGAGTGGTGTTGTCAGTGGTGTAGCGCTGTGGGAGGGTTCTGGGTTGTGGTGTAGCGCTGTGGGAGTGTTTTTGGTTGTGGTGTAACGCTGTGGGAGTGATTTTGGTTGTGGTCTAACGCTGTGGGAATGGTGTAGGCAGTGGTGTAGCTCTGTGGGAGTGGTGTGGGCAGTTGTGTAACTCAGTGGAAGTGGTGTGGCCATTGGTGTAGCGCAGTGGGAGTGGTGTGGGTAGTGGTGTAACTCAGTGGGAGTGGTGTGGGCAGTGGTGTTCGGCTGTTGGAGTCGTGTGGGCAGGGGTCTAGTGCTATGGGTGTGGTGTGGGCAGTGGTGTAGCGCTGTGGGAGTGGTGTGGGCAGCGGTGTGGTGCTGTGGGAGTGTTGTGGCCATTGGTGTAACGCTGTGGGAATGGTGTGGGCAGTGGTGTAGTCCTGTGGGAGTGGTGTGGGCAGTTCTGTAGAGCTGTGGGGGTGGACCGGGCAGTGGTGTAGAGCTGTGGGAGTGGTGTGGGCAGTTCTGTAGAGCTGTGGGAGTGGTCTGGGCAGTGGTGTAACGCTGTGGGAGTGGTGTGGGCAGTGGTGTAGCGCTGTGGGAGTGGTGTTGGCAGTGGTGTAGCGCTGTGGGAGTGCTGTGGGCAGTGGTGTAGTGCTGCGGGACTGGTGTGTGCAGTGGTGTAGCGCTGTGTGAGAGGTGTGGACAGTGGTGTAGCGCTGTGGAAGTGGTGTGAACAGTGGTGTAGCGCTGTGGGAGTGGTGTGGGCTGTGGTGTAGTGCTGTGGGATTGGTGTGGGCTGTGGTGTAGTGCTGTGGGAGTGGTGTGGGCAGTAGTGTTACGCTGTGGGAGTGGTGTGGGCAGTGGTGAAGCGCTATGGGAGTGGTTTGGGTTGTGATGTAGTACTTTGGGAGTGGTGTGGCCAGTGGTGTAGCGCTTTAGGTGTGGTGTGGGCAGTGGTGTAGCGCTGTGGGACTGGTGTGGGCAGTGGTTTAGCGCTGTGGGAGTAGTGTGGGTTGTGGTGTAGTGCTGTGGGAGTGGTGTGGGCAGTGGTGTAGTGCTGTGGGAGAGCTTTGGGCTGTGTTGTAGCGCTGTGAGTGTGGTGTGGGTTGTGGTGTAGTGCTGTGGGAGTGGTGTGGGTAGTGGTGTAGCGCTGTGGGAGTGGTGTGTGTTGTGGTGTAGTGCTGTGGGAGTGGTGTGGGTAGTGGTGTAGCGCTGTGGGTGTGGTGTGGGTTGTGGTGTAGAGCAGTGGCAGTGGTGTGGGCAGTGGTGTAGTGCTGTGGGTTGTTGTGTAGTGCAGTGGGAGTGGTGTGTGTTGTGGTGTAGCGCTGTGGGAATGGCGTGGGCATTGTTGTAGCGCTGTGGGAGTGCCAAGGGCTGTGTTGTAGTGGTGTGGGCAGTGGTGTAGCGCTGTGGGAGTGGTGTGCGCAGTGGTGTAGTGCTGTGGGAATGGTTTGGGCATCGGTGTAGCGCTGTGGGAGTGGTGGGCAGAGGTTTAGCGCTGTGGGAGTGGTGTAGGCAGAGGTGTAGCATTGTGGGGTGGTGTGGGCAGTGGTGTAGCGCCGTGGGTGTGGCGTGGGCAGTGCTGTAGCGCTGTGGGTGTGGTGTTGGCAGTGGTGTAGAACTGTGGGATAGCTGTAGGCAGTGTTGTAGTGCTGTGGGAGTGGTGTGGGCAGTGGTGTAGCGCTATGGGAGTGGTGTGGGTTGTGGTGTAGCGCTGCGGGTGTGGTGTGGGTTGTGGTGTAGCGCTGCGGGTGTGGTGTGGGTAGTGGTGTAGCGCTGCGGGTGTGGTGTCGGTAGTGGTTTAGCGCTGTGGGAGTGGTGTGGGCAGTGGTGTAGTGCTGTGGGAGTGGTGTGGGCAGTGGTGTAACGCTGTGGGATTGCCAAGGGCAGTGGTGTAGCGCTGTGGGAGTGGTGTGTGCAGTGGTGTAGTGCTTTGGGAGTGGTGTGTGCAGTGGTGTAGCGCTGTAGGTGTGGTGTGGGCAGTGGTGTAGCGCTGTGGGATTGGTGTGTGCAGTGGAGAAGAGCTAGGAGAGTTGTGTGGCCATTGGTGTATTTTTTGAACTTTTTCAATGTTGCAGTTGTTGTTGAATTTGTTGGTGATTTTCAATATTGTGGTTCATCTTGAATTTTTGGTCTTTTTTAATGTTGAGTTTGATGTTGAATTTGTTGGTGATTTTACATATTGTGGTTCATGTTGAATTTTTGGTCTTTTTCAATGTTGAGGTTGTTGTTGAATTTGTTGGTGATTTTCAATATTGAAGTTGTTGAATTTGTTGGTGATTTTAAATGTTGATGTTGTTGTTAAATTTGTTGGTGTCTTTCAATATTGAGGTTGTTGTTGAACTTGTTGGTGTTTTTCAATGTTGATGTTGTTGTTGAATTTGTTGGTGTTTTTCATTGTTGAGGTTGTTGTTGAATATGTTGGTGTTTTTCATTGTTCAGGTTGTTGTTGAATCTGTTGGTGTCTTTCAATATTGAGGTTGTTGTTGAACTTGTTGGTGTTTTTCAATGTTGATGTTGTTGTTGAATTTGTTGGTGTCTTTCAATGTTGATGTTGTTGTTGAATTTGTTGGTGTTTTTCAATGATGAGGTTGTTGAATTTGTTGGTGTTTTTCATTGTTCAGGTTGTTGTTGAATCTGTTGGTGTCTTTAAATATTGAGGTTGTTGTTGAACTTGTTGGTGTTTTTCAATGTTGAGGTTGTTGTTGAATTTGTTGGTGTTATCAATGTTTTCTTTGAACTTTTTATCTTCTTTTAAAAGTTGAGATTGTTGTTGAATTTGTTGGTGTTTTTCAATGTTGAGGTTGTTGTTGAATTTGTTGGTGTTTTTCAATGTTGAGGTTGTTGTTGAATTTGTTGGTGTTTTTCAATGTTGAGGTTGTTGTTGAATTTGTTGGTTTTTTCCATTGTTAAGATTGTTGTTGAATTTGTTGGTTTTATCAATGTTTTTTGTTGAACTTGTTTGCATTATTATAAGTTAAGGTTGTTGTTGAATTTGTCGTTTTTTTTTCAATGTTGAGGTTGTTCAATTTGTTGGTGATTTTCAAAATTGAGGTTGTTGAATTTGTTGGTTTTATCAATGTTTTTTTTTGAACTTTTTTGTACTTTTAAATGTTGAGGTTGTTGTTGAATTTGTTGGTGTTTTTCAATGTTGAGGTTGTTTTTGAATTTGTTGGTGATTTTCAATATTGAGGTTGTTGTTGAATTTGTTGGTGTTTTTCAATATTGAGGTTGTTGTTAAATTTGTTGGTGATATTCCATAATGAGATTGTTGTTGAATTTGCTGGTGTTATCAATGTTATTTTTTGAAATTTTTTGTATTTTTCATTGTTGAGGTTGTTGTTGAATTTGTTCGTGTCTTTCAACATTGAGGTTGTTGTTGAATTTGTTGGTGACTTTCAATATTGAGGTTGCTTTTTAATTTGTTGGCGTTTTTCAATATTGATGTTGTTGTTGAATTTGTTGGTGTCTTTCAAGATTTCGGTTGTTGTTGAATATGTAGGTGTTTTTCAATTGTTGAGGTTGTTGAATTTGTTGGTGTTTTTCAAAGTTGTGGTCCTTGTGCGAATTTGTTGGTGAATTTCAATATTGAGGTTGTTTTTGAATTTGTTATTGTTAACAATGTTTTTTGTTGAACTTGTTTGTATTTTTAAAAGTGAAGGTTGTTGTTGAATTTGTTGCTGATTTTCAATATTGATGTTGTTGTTGAATTTGTTGGTTTTATCAATGTTCTTTTTTGAAATTTTTTGCACTTTTAAATGATTAGGTTGTTGTTGAATTATTCGTTGTTTTTCATTGTTTAGGTTGTTGAAGTTGTTGGTGTTTGTCAATGTCGATGTTGTTGTTGAATTTGTAGCTGATTTACAATATTGAGGTTGTTGATGAATTTGTTGGTGTTTTTCAATGTTGAGGTTGTTGTTGAATTTGTTGCTGATTTACAATATTGTGGTTGTTGTTGAATTTGTTGGAGTTATTCAATGTTGAGGTTGTTGATAAATTTGTTGGTGTTTTTCAATGTTGAGGTTGTTGTTGAATTTGTTGGTGATATTCAATAATGAGATTGTTGTTGAATTTGTTGGTGTTATCAATGTTATTTTATGAACTTTTTTGTATTTTTCAATGTTGAGGTTGTTGTTGAATTTGTTGCTGTTTTTCAATGTTGAGTTTGTTGTTGAATTTCTCCATGATTTTCAATATTGAGGTTGTTGTTGAATTTGTTGCTGTTATCAATGATAATTTTTGACCTTTGTTTTATTTTTGAAAGTTGAGTTTGTTGTTGAATTTGTTGGTTTTTTTCAATGTTGAAGTTGTTGAATTTGTTGGTGTCTTTTAATATTGAGGTTGTTGTTGAATTTGTTGGTGTCTTTCAATATTGAAGTTGTTGAATTTGTTGGTGATTTTAAATGTTGATGTTGTTGTTAAATTTGTTGATGTCTTTCAATATTGAGGCTGTTGAATATGTAGGTGTTTTTCAATGTTGAGGTTGTTGAATTTGTTGGTGTTTTTCATTGTTGAGGTTGATGTTGAATCTGTTGGTGTCTTTCAATATTGAGGTTGTTGTTGAATTTGTTGGTGACTTTCATTGTTGAGGTTGTTGTTGAATTTGTTGTTGTTATCAATGTTTTTTTTGAACTTTTTCTCTTCTTTTAAAAGTTGAGGTTGTTGTTGAATTTGTTGGTATTTTTCAATGTTGACGTTGTAGTTGAATTTGTTGGTGTTATCCATGTTATTTTTTGAACTTTTTTCTATTTTTCAATGTTGAGGTTGTTGTTGAATTTGTTGGTATTTTTCAATGTTGCGGTTGTTGAATTTCTGGGCGTTTTTCATTGTTGAGGTTGTTTAAGTTGTTGGTGTTTTTCATCGTTGAGATTGTTGTTGAATTTGTTGGTGTTATCAATGTTTTTTGTTGAACTTGTTTGTCTTTTTAAAAGTTAAGGTTGTTGTTGAATTTGTTGTTGATTTTCCATGTTGAGTTTGATGTTGAATATTTGTCGGTGTTATCGATGTTATTTTTTGAACTTTTTGTATTTTTCAATGTTGAGGTTCTTGTTGAATTTGTTTGGTGTCATCAATGTTATTTTTTCAAATTTTTTGTATTCCTCAATGTTGAGGTTGTTGTTTAATTTGTTGTTGTTATCAATGTTTTTTTTTTAACTTTTTCTCTTCTTTTAGAAGTTGAGGTTGTTGTTCAATTTGTTGGTATTTTTCAATGTTGCAGTTGTTGTTGAATTTATTGGTGATTTTCAATATTGTGGTTCATTTTGAATTTTTGGTATTTTTTAATGTTGAGTTTGTTGTTGAATTTGTTGGTGATTTTAAATATTGTGGTTCATGTTGAATTTTTGGTGATTTTAAATGTTGATGTTGTTGAATTTGTTGATGTCCTTCAATATTGAGGCTGTTGAATATGCAGGTGTTTTTCAATGTTAAGGTTGTTGAATTTGTTGGTGATTTTCATTGTTGAGGTTGTAGTTGAATCTGTTGGTGTCTTTCAATATTGAGGTTGTTGTTTAACTTGTTGGTGTCTTTCAATGTTGAGGTTGTTGTTGAATTTGTTGGTGTTTATCACTGTTGAGGTTGTTCAATTTGTTGGTGATTATAAATATTGAGTTTGTTGTTGAATTTGTAGGTTTTATCAATGTTCTTTTTTGAACTTTTTTGTACTTTTAAAGGTTGTGGATGTTGTTGAATTTGTTGGTGTTTTTCAATGTTGAGGTTGTTGTTGAATTTGTTGATGATTTTCAATATTGAGGTTGTTGTTAAATTTGTTGGTGATATTCAATAATGAGATTTTTGTTGAAGTTGTTGGTGTTATCAATGTTATGTATTGAACTTTTTTGTGTTTTTCAATGTTGAGGTTGATGATGAATTTGTTGGTTTTTTTTATTTTTGAGGTTGTTGTTGAATTTGTTGGTGTTATCAATGTTTTTTTTGAACTTATTCTCTTCTTTTAAAAGTTGAGGTTGTTGTTGAATTTGTTGGTGTTTTTCAATGTTGAAGTTGTTGCTGAATTTCTTTGTGACTGTTAATCTACAGTTTGTTGTTGGATTTGTTGGTTTTATCAATGATCTTTTTTGAACTTTTTTGTAGTTTTAAATGTTGAGTTTGTTGAATTTGTTGGTGACTTTCAACATTGAGGTTGTTGTTGAATTTGTTGGCGTTTTTCAATGTTGAGGTTGTTGTTGAATTTGTTGGTGTTATCAATGTTTTTTTTGATCTTTTTCTCTTCTTTTAAATGATGAGGTTGTTGTTGAATTTGTTGTTATTTTTCAATATTGAGGTTGATGTTGAATTTGTTGGTGTTTTTAAATGTTGAGGTTGATGTTGAATTTGTTAGTGATTTTCAATATTGAGGTTGTTGTTGAATTTGTTGGCGTTTATCAATGTTGAGATTGTTGTTGAATTTGTTGCTGATTATCAATGTTGAGGTCGTTGTTGAACTTTTTGGTGTCTTTCAATATTGAGGTTGTTACTGAATTTGTTGGTGTTTTTCAATGTTGAGATGGTTGTTGAATTTGTTGCTGATCTTCAATGTTGTGGTCGTTGTTGAACTTGTTGGTGTCGTTCAATATTGAGGTTGTTGTTGAATTTGTTGGTGTTTTTCAATGTTGAGGTTGTTGTTGAATTTGTTGGTGATTTTCAATATTGAGGTTGTTGTTGAATTTGTTGGTATTATCAATGTTATTTTTTGAACTTTTTTGTATTTTACAATGTAGACACTGTTGTTGAATTTGTTGGTATTTTTCAATGTTGAGGTTGTTGAATTTGTTGGTGTTTTTCAATGTTGAGGTTGTTGTTGAATTTGTTGGCGTTTATCAATGTTGAGATTGTTGTTGAATTTGTTGCTGATTTTCAATTTTGAGGTCGTTGTTGAACTTGTTGGTGTCTTTCAATATTGAGGTTGTTGCTGAATTTGTTGGTGTTTTTCAATGTTGAATTTGTTGTTGAATTTGTTGGTGATTTTCAATATTGAGGTTGTTGTTGAATTTGTTGCTGCTATCAATGTTAATTTTTGAAATTTTTTTTATTATTGAAAGTTGAGCTTGTTGTTGAATTTGTTGGTTTTTTTCAATGTTGAGGTTGTTGTTGAATTTGTTGGTGTCTTTCAATATTGAGGTTGTTGTTGAATTTGTTGGTGTTTTTCAATGTTGAGGTTGTTGTTGAATTTGTTGGTGACTTTCATTGTTGAGGTTGTTGTTGATTTTGTTGTTGTTATCAATGTTTTTTTCGAACTTTTTCTCTTCTTTTAAAAGTTGAGGTTGTTGTTGAATTTGTTGGTATTTTTCAATGTTGACGTTGTAGTTGAATTTGTTGGTGTTATCCATGTTATTTTTTGAACTTTTTTCTATTTTTCAATGTTGAGGTTGTTGTTGAATTTGTTGGTATTTTTCAATGTTGCGGTTGTTGAATTTTTGGGTGTTTTTCATTGTTGAGGTTGTTGAAGTTGTTGGTGTTTTTCATCGTTGAGATTGTTGTTGAATTTGTTGGTGTTATCAATGTTTTTTGTTGAACTTGTTTGTCTTTTTAAAAGTTAAGGTTGTTGTTGAATTTGTTGGTGTTTTTCAATGTTGAGGTTGTTCAATTTGTTGGAGGTTTTCAATATTGTGGTTCTTGTTGAATTTGTTGGTTTTATCAATGTTCTTTTTTGAACATTTTTGTACTTTTAAATCTTGAGGCTGTTGTTGAATTTGTAGTTTTTTTTTCAATATTGAGGTTGTTGTTGAATTTGTTGGTGATTTTCAATATTGAGTTTGTTGTTGAAATTGCTGCTGTTATCAATGTTAATTTTTGAACTTTTTTTTATTTTTGAAAGTTGAGCTTGTTGTTGAATTTGCTGGTTTTTATCAATGTTGAGGTTGTTGTTGAATTTGTTGGTGTTATTCAATGTTAAGGTTGTTGTTGAATTTGTTCGAGATTTTCAGTATTGAAGTTGTTGAATTTGTTGGCGATTTTCAATATTGAGGTTATTGTTGAATTTGTTGGTGTTTTTCAATGTTGAGGTTGTTGTTGAATTTGTTGATGACTTTCAAAATTGAGGTTGTTGTTGAATTTGTTGGCGCTTTTCAATGTTGAGGTTGTTGTTGAATTTGTTGGTGTTATCAATGTTTTTTTTGAACTTATTCTCTTCTTTTAAAAGTTGAGGTTGTTGTTGAATTTGTTGGTGTTTTTCAATGCTGAAGTTGTTGCTGAATTTATTTGTGACTGTCAATATACAGTTTGTTGTTGGATCTGTTGGTTTTATCAATGATTTTTTTTTAACTTTTTTGTAGTTTTAAATGTTGAGTTTGTTGAATTTGTTGGTGTTATTCATTCTTTAGGTTGTTGTTGAATTTTTTGGTGATTTTCAATATTGAGGTTGTTGTTGCATTTGTTGGTTTTTTTTAATGTTGAGGTTGCTGTTGAATTTGTTGGTGACTTTCAACATTGAGGTTGTTGTTGAATTTGTTGGCGTTTTTCAATGTTGAGGTTGTTGTTGAATTTGTTGGTGTTTTTCAATGTTGAAGTTGTTGCTGAATTTGTTTGTGACTGTTCATCTACAGTTTGTTGTTGGATTTGTTGGTTTTATCAATGATCTTTTTTGAACTTTTTTGTAGTTTTAAATGTTGAGTTTGTTGAATTTGTTTTTTTTTTCAATACTGAGGTTGTTGTTGAATTTGTTGGTGATTTTCAATATTGAGTTTGTTGATGAAATTGCTGCTGTTATCAATGTTAATTTTTGAACTTTTTTTTATTTTTGAAAGTTAAGCTTGTTGTTGAATTTGCTGGTTTTTATCAATGTTGAGGTTGTTGTTGAATTTGTTGGTGTTATTCAATGTTAAGGTTGTTGTTGAATTTGTTCGAGATTTTCAGTATTGAAGTTGTTGAATTTGTTGGCGATTTTCAATATTGAGGTTATTGTTGAATTTGTTGGTGTTTTTCAATGTTGAGGTTGTTGTTGAATTTGTTGATGACTTTCAAAATTGAGGTTGTTGTTGAATTTGTTGGCGCTTTTCAATGTTGAGGTTGTTGTTGAATCTGTTGGTGTTTTTCCATGTTGTGGTTGTTGTTGAATTTGTTGGTGTTATCAATGTTTTTTTTGAACTTATTCTCTTCTTTTAAAAGTTGAGGTTGTTGTTGAATTTGTTGGTGTTTTTCAATGCTGAAGTTGTTGCTGAATTTGTTTGTGACTGTCAATATACAGTTTGTTGTTGGATTTGTTGGTTTTATCAATGATCTTTTTTGAACTTTTTTGTAGTTTTAAATGTTGAGTTTGTTGAATTTGTTGGTGTTATTCATTCTTTAGGTTGTTGTTGAATTTTTTGGTGATTTTCAATATTGAGGTTGTTGTTGCATTTGTTGGTTTTTTTTAATGTTGAGGTTGCTGTTGAATTTGTTGGTGACTTTCAACATTGAGGTTGTTGTTGAATTTGTTGGCGTTTTTCAATGTTGAGGTTGTTGTTGAATTTGTTGGTGTTATCAATGTTTTTTTTGATTTTTTTTTCTCTTCTTTTAAAAGTTGAGGTTGTTGTTGAATTTGTTGTTATTTTTCAATGTTGAGGTTGATGTTGAATTTGTTGGTGTTTTTAAATGTTGAGGTTGATGTTGACTTTGTTAGTGATTTTCAATATTGAGGTTGTTGTTGAACTTGTTGGCGTTTATCAATGTTGAGTTTGTTGTTGAATTTGTTGCTGATTATCAATGTTGAGGTCGTTGTTGAACTTTTTGGTGTCTTTCAATATTGAGGTTGTTGCTGAATTTGTTGGTGTTTTTCAATGTTGAGATGGTTGTTGAATTTGTTGCTGATCTTCAATGTTGTGGTCGTTGTTGAACTTGTTGGTGTCTTTCAATATTGAGGTTGTTGTTGAATTTGTTGGTGTTTTTCAATGTTGAGGTTGTTGTTGAATTTGTTGGTGATTTTCAATATTGAGGTTGTTGTTGAATTTGTTGGTATTATCAATGTTATTTTTTGAACTTTTTTGTATTTTACAATGTAGACGCTGTTGTTGAATTTGTTGGTATTTTTCAATGTTGAGGTTTTTGAATTTGTTGGTGTTTTTCAATGTTGAGGTTGTTGATGAATTTGTTCGTGATTTTCAATGTTGAGGTCGTTGTTGAACTTGTTGGTGTCTTTCAATATTGAGGTTGTTGCTGAATTTGTTGGTGTTTTTCAATGTTGAGATTGTTGTTGAATTTGTTGGTGTTATCAATGTTATTTTATGCACTTTTTTGTGTTTTTCAATGTTGAGGTTGTTGTTGTATTTGTTGGTATTTTTCAATGTTGACGTTGTAGTTGAATTTGTTGGTGTTATCCATGTTATTTTTTGAACTTTTTTCTATTTTTCAATGTTGAGGTTGTTGTTGAATTTGTTGGTATTTTTCAATGTTGCGGTTGTTGAATTTTTGGGTGTTTTTCATTGTTGAGGTTGTTTAAGTTGTTGGTGTTTTTCATCGTTGAGATTGTTGTTGAATTTGTTGGTGTTATCAATGTTTTTTGTTGAACTTGTTTGTCTTTTTAAAAGTTAAGGTTGTTGTTGAATTTGTTGGTGTTTTTCAATGTTGAGGTTGTTGAATTTGTTGGTGTTTTTCAATGTTGAGGTTGTTGATGAATTTGTTCGTGATTTTCAATGTTGAGGTCGTTGTTGAACTTGTTGGTGTCTTTCAATATTGAGGTTGTTGCTGAATTTGTTGGTGTTTTTCAATGTTGAGATTGTTGTTGAATTTGTTGGTGTTATCAATGTTATTTTATGCACTTTTTTGTGTTTTTCAATGTTGAGGTTGTTGTTGAATTTGTTGGTATTTTTCAATGTTGACGTTGTAGTTGAATTTGTTGGTGTTATCCATGTTATTTTTTGAACTTTTTTCTATTTTTCAATGTTGAGGTTGTTGTTGAATTTGTTGGTATTTTTCAATGTTGCGGTTGTTGAATTTCTGGGTGTTTTTCATTGTTGAGGTTGTTTAAGTTGTTGGTGTTTTTCATCGTTGAGATTGTTGTTGAATTTGTTGGTGTTATCAATGTTTTTTGTTGAACTTGTTTGTCTTTTTAAAAGTTAAGGTTGTTGTTGAATTTGTTGGTGTTTTTCAATGTTGAGGTTGTTGAATTTGTTGGTGTTTATCAATGTTGAGGTTGTTGATGAATTTGTTCGTGATTTTCAATGTTGAGGTCGTTGTTGAACTTGTTGGTGTCTTTCAATATTGAGGTTGTTGCTGAATTTGTTGGTGTTTTTCAATGTTGAGATTGTTGTTGAATTTGTTGGTGTTATCAATGTTATTTTATGCACTTTTTTGTGTTTTTCAATGTTGAGGTTGTTGTTGAATTTGTTGGTATTTTTCAATGTTGACGTTGTAGTTGAATTTGTTGGTGTTATCCATGTTATTTTTTGAACTTTTTTCTATTTTTCAATGTTGAGGTTGTTGTTGAATTTGTTGGTATTTTTCAATGTTGCGGTTGTTGAATTTTTGGGTGTTTTTCATTGTTGAGGTTGTTGAAGTTGTTGGTGTTTTTCATCGTTGAGATTGTTGTTGAATTTGTTGGTGTTATCAATGTTTTTTGTTGAACTTGTTTGTCTTTTTAAAAGTTAAGGTTGTTGTTGAATTTGTTGGTGTTTTTCAATGTTGAGGTTGTTCAATTTGTTGGAGGTTTTCAATATTGTGGTTCTTGTTGAATTTGTTGGTTTTATCAATGTTCTTTTTTGAACATTTTTGTACTTTTAAATCTTGAGGCTGTTGTTGAATTTGTAGTTTTTTTTTCAATATTGAGGTTGTTGTTGAATTTGTTGGTGATTTTCAATATTGAGTTTGTTGTTGAAATTGCTGCTGTTATCAATGTTAATTTTTGAACTTTTTTTTATTTTTGAAAGTTGAGCTTGTTGTTGAATTTGCTGGTTTTTATCAATGTTGAGGTTGTTGTTGAATTTGTTGGTGTTATTCAATGTTGAGGTTGTTGTTGAATTTGTTCGAGATTTTCAGTATTGAAGTTGTTGAATTTGTTGGCGATTTTCAATATTGAGGTTATTGTTGAATTTGTTGGTGTTTTTCAATGTTGAGGTTGTTGTTGAATTTGTTGATGACTTTCAAAATTGAGGTTGTTGTTGAATTTGTTGGCGCTTTTCAATGTTGAGGTTGTTGTTGAATTTGTTGGTATTATCAATGTTTTTTTTGAACTTATTCTCTTCTTTTAAAAGTTGAGGTTGTTGTTGAATTTGTTGGTGTTTTTCAATGCTGAAGTTGTTGCTGAATTTATTTGTGACTGTCAATATACAGTTTGTTGTTGGATCTGTTGGTTTTATCAATGATCTTTTTTTAACTTTTTTGTAGTTTTAAATGTTGAGTTTGTTGAATTTGTTGGTGTTATTCATTCTTTAGGTTGTTGTTGAATTTTTTGGTGATTTTCAATATTGAGGTTGTTGTTGCATTTGTTGGTTTTTTTTAATGTTGAGGTTGCTGTTGAATTTGTTGGTGACTTTCAACATTGAGGTTGTTGTTGAATTTGTTGGCGTTTTTCAATGTTGAGGTTGTTGTTGAATTTGTTGGTGTTATCAATGTTTTTTTTGATCTTTTTCTCTTCTTTTAAAAGATGAGGTTGTTGTTGAATTTGTTGTTATTTTTCAATGTTGAGGTTGATGTTGAATTTGTTGGTGTTTTTAAATGTTGAGGTTGATGTTGAATTTGTTAGTGATTTTCAATATTGAGGTTGTTGTTGAACTTGTTGGCGTTTATCAATGTTGAGATTGTTGTTGAATTTGTTGCTGATTATCAATGTTGAGGTCGTTGTTGAACTTTTTGGTGTCTTTCAATATTGAGGTTGTTGCTGAATTTGTTGGTGTTTTTCAATGTTGAGATGGTTGTTGAATTTGTTGCTGATCTTCAATGTTGTGGTCGTTGTTGAACTTGTTGGTGTCTTTCAATATTGAGGTTGTTGTTGAATTTGTTGGTGTTTTTCAATGTTGAGGTTGTTGTTGAATTTGTTGGTGATTTTCAATATTGAGGTTGTTGTTGAATTTGTTGGTATTATCAATGTTATTTTTTGAACTTTTTTGTATTTTACAATGTAGACGCTGTTGTTGAATTTGTTGGTATTTTTCAATGTTGAGGTTGTTGAATTTGTTGGTGTTTTTCAATGTTGAGGTTGTTGTTGAATTTGTTGGCTTTTATCAATGTTGAGATTGTTGTTGAATTTGTTGCTGATTTTCAATGTTGAGGTCGTTGTTGAACTTGTTGGTGTCTTTCAATATTGAGGTTGTTGCTGAATTTGTTGGTGTTTTTCAATGTTGAGATTGTTGTTGAATTTGTTGGTGTTATCAATGTTATTTTATGCTCTTTTTTGTATTTTTCAATGTTGAGGTTGTTGTTGAATTTGTTGGTATTTTTCAATGTTGACGTTGTAGTTGAATTTGTTGGTGTTATCCATGTTATTTTTTGAACTTTTTTCTATTTTTCAATGTTGAGGTTGTTGTTGAATTAGTTGGTATTTTTCAATGTTGCGGTTGTTGAATTTTTGGGCGTTATTCATTGTTGAGGTTGTTGAAGTTGTTGGTGTTTTTCATCGTTGAGATTGTTGTTGAATTTGTTGGTGTTATCAATGTTTTTTGTTGAACTTGTTTGTCTTTTTAAAAGTTAAGGTTGTTGTTGAATTTGTTGGTGTTTTTCAATGTTGAGGTTGTTCAATTTGTTGGAGGTTTTCAATATTGTGGTTCTTGTTGAATTTGTTGGTTTTATCAATGTTCTTTTTTGAACATTTTTGTACTTTTAAATCTTGAGGCTGTTGTTGAATTTGTAGTTTTTTTTTCAATATTGAGGTTGTTGTTGAATTTGTTGGTGATTTTCAATATTGAGTTTGTTGTTGAAATTGCTGCTGTTATCAATGTTAATTTTTGAACTTTTTTTTATTTTTGAAAGTTGAGCTTGTTGTTGAATTTGCTGGTTTTTATCAATGTTGAGGTTGTTGTTGAATTTGTTGGTGTTATTCAATGTTGAGGTTGTTGTTGAATTTGTTCGAGATTTTCAGTATTGAAGTTGTTGAATTTGTTGGCGATTTTCAATATTGAGGTTATTGTTGAATTTGTTGGTGTTTTTCAATGTTGAGGTTGTTGTTGAATTTGTTGATGACTTTCAAAATTGAGGTTGTTGTTGAATTTGTTGGCGCTTTTCAATGTTGAGGTTGTTGTTGAATTTGTTGATGACTTTCAAAATTGAGGTTGTTGTTGAATTTGTTGGCGCTTTTCAATGTTGAGGTTGTTATTGAATCTGTTAGTGTTTTTCCATGTTGAGGTTGTTGTTGAATTTGTTGGAGTTATCAATGTTTTTTTTTGAACTTATTCTCATCTTTTAAAAGTTGAGGTTGTTGTTGAATTTGTTGGTGTTTTTCAATGCTGAAGTTGTTGCTGAATTTGTTTGTGACTGTCAATATACAGTTTGTTGTTGGATTTGTTGGTTTTATCAATGATCTTTTTTGAACTTTTTTGTAGTTTTAAATGATGAGTTTGTTGAATTTGTTGGTGTTATTCATTCTTTAGGTTGTTGTTGAATTTTTTGGTGATTTTCAATATTGAGGTTGTTGTTGCATTTGTTGGTTTTTTTTAATGTTGAGGTTGCTGTTGAATTTGTTGGTGACTTTCAACATTGAGGTTGTTGTTGAATTTGTTGGCGTTTTTCAACGTTGAGGTTGTTGTTGAATTTGTTGGTGTTATCAATGTTTTTTTTGATCTTTTTCTCTTCTTTTAAAAGTTGAGGTTGTTGTTGAATTTGTTGTTATTTTTAAATGTTGAGGTTGTTGTTGAATTTGTTAGTGATTTTCAATATTGAGGTTGTTGTTGAACTTGTTGGCGTTTATCAATGTTGAGATTGTTGTTGAATTTGTTGCTGATTATCAATGTTGAGGTCGTTGTTGAACTTTTTGGTGTCTTTCAATATTGAGGTTGTTGCTGAATTTGTTGGTGTTTTTCAATGTTGAGATGGTTATTGAATTTGTTGCTGATCTTCAATGTTGTGATCGTTGTTGAACTTGTTGGTGTCTTTCAATATTGAGGTTGTTGTTGAATTTGTTGGTGTTTTTCAATGTTGAGGTTGTTGTTGAATTTGTTGGTGATTTTCAATATTGAGGTTGTTGTTGAATTTGTTGGTATTATCAATGTTATTTTTTGAACTTTTTTGTATTTTATAATGTAGACGCTGTTGTTGAATTTGTTGGTATTTTTCAATGTTGAGGTTGTTGAATTTGTTGGTGTTTTTCAATGTTGTGGTTGTTGAATTTGTTGGTGTTTTTCAATGTTCAGGTTGGTGTTGAATTTGTTGCTGTTTTTCAATGTTGTGGTTGTTGAATTTGTTGGTGTTTTTCAATGTTGAGTTTGTTGTTGAATTTGTTGGTGTTTTTCAATGTTGAGATTGTTCTTGAATTTGTTGCTGATCTTCAATGTTGTGGTCGTTGTTGAACTTGTTGTTGTCTTTCAATATTGAGGTTGTTGTTGAATTTGTTGGTGTTTTTCAATGTTGAGGTTGTTGTTGAATTTGTTTTTGTTATCAATGTTGAGGTTGTTGTTGAATTTGTTGCTGATTTTCAATATTGAGGTTGTTGTTGAATTTGTTGGCGTTTATCAATGTTGAGATTGTTGTTGAATTTGTTGCTGATTTTCAATGTTGAGGTTGTTATTAATTTGTTGGTGATTTTCAATGTTGAGGTTGTTGTTGAATTTGCTTGTGTTATCAATGTTGTTTTTTGAATGCTTTTGTATTTTTCAATGTTAAGGTTGTTGTTGTATTTGTTAGCTGTTTTCAATGTTGAGGTTGTTGTTGAATTTGTTGGTGATTTTCAATATTGATGTTGTTCAATTTGTTGGTGATTTTCAATGATGAGGTTGTTGTTGAATAAGTTGGTGCCTTTCAATATTGAGGTTGTCATTGAGTTTGTTGGCGTCTTTCAATGTTGAGGTTGTTGTTGAATTTCTTTGTTTTATCAATGTTTTTATGAACTTTTTCTCTTCTTTTAAAAGTTGAGGTTGTTGTTGAATTTGTTCTTTGTATTTCAATGTTGAGCTTGTTGATGAATTTGTTGGTGTTTGTCAATGTTGCGATTGTTGTTGAATTTGTTAATGATTTTCAATGTTGAGGTTGTTGTTAAACTTGTTGGTGTCTTTCATTATTGAGCTTGATGTTGAATTTGTTGGCGTTTTTCAATGTTGAGATTGTTGTTGAATTTGTTGCTGATTTTCAATGTTGAGGTCGCTGTTGAACTGGTTGTTGTCTTTCAATGTTGTCGTTGTTGAATTTGTTCGTGTTATTCAATGTTTAGGTTGTTGTTGAATTTGTTTGTGACTGTCAATATACAGGTTGTTGTTGAATTTGTTGGTTTTATCAATGATCTTTTTGGAATTTTTTGTAGTTTTAAATGCTGAGGTTGTTGTTGAATTTGTTGGTGTTTTTCAATGTTGAGGTTGTTGTTGAATTTGTTGGTGTTATCAATGTTATTTTTTGAACTTTTTTCTATTTTTCAATGTTGAGATTGTTGATGAATTTGTTGGTATGTGTCAATGTTGCAGTTGTTGTTGAATTATTTGTTGTTTTTCATTGTTGAAGTTGTTGAAGATGTTGGTGTTTTTCAATGTTGAGGTTCTTGTTGAATTTGTGCTGATTTTCAATATTGAGGTTGTTGATGAATTTGTTGGTGTTTTTCAATGTTGAGGTTGTTGTTAAATTTGTTGGTTATATTCAATAATGAGATTGTTGTTGAAATTGTTGGTGTTATCGTTATTTATTGATCGTTTTTGTGTTTTTCAATGTTGAGGTTGTTGTTGAATTTGTTGGTGTTATCAATGTTTTTGTTGAACTTTTTTGTATTTTTAAAAGTTGAGGTTGTTGTTGAATTTGTTGGTGTTTTTTAATGTTGAGGTTGTTGTTGAATTTGTTGGTGATTTTCAGTATTGAGGTTGTTGTTGAATTTGTTGGTGTTATCAATGTTATTTTTTGAACTTTTTTGTATTTTTCAATGTTGACGTTGTTTTTGAATTTGTTGGTATTTTTCAATGTTGTGGTTGTTGTTGAATTTTTTGTTGTTTTTCATTGTTGAGGTTGTTGTTGAATTTGTTGGTGTTTTTGAATGTTGAGATTGTTGTTGAATTTGTTGGTGATTTTCATTATTGAAGTTGTTGAATTTGTTGGTGATTTTCAATGTTGAGGTTGTTGATGAATTTGTTGGTTTTCTCAATGATCGTTTTTGAACTTTTTGGTAGTTTTAAATGTTGAAGTTGTTGTTGAATTTGTTGGCGTTTTTCAATGTTGAGGTTGTTGTTGAATTTGTTGGTGTTATCAATGTTTTTTTTGAACTTTTTCTCTTCTTTTAATATTTGAGGTTGTTGTTGAATTTGTTGGTGTTTTTCAATGTTGAGGTTGTTGTTGAATTTGTTTGTGACTTTCAATATAGAGGTTGTTGTTGAATTTGTTGGTTTTATCAATGATCTTTTTTGAACTTTTTGGTACTTTTAAATGTTGAAGTTGTTGTTGAATTTGTTGGTGTTTTTCAATGTTGAGGTTGTTGTTGATTTTGTTGATGTTATCAATGTTTTTTTTGAACTTTTTCTCATCTTTTGAAAGTTGAGGTTGTTGTTGAATTTGTTGGTGTTTTAAAATGTTGAGCTGGTTGTTGAAATTGTTGGTGTTTATAAATGTTGAGGTTGATGCTGAATTTGTTGATGATTTTCAATATTGATGTTGTTGTTGAATTTGTTCGCGTTTTTCAATGTTGAGATTGTTGTTGAATTTGTTGCTGATTTTCAATGTTGAGGTCGTTTTTGAACTTGTTGGTGTCTTTCAATATTGAGGTTGTTGTTGAATTTGTTGGTGATTTCCAATATTGAGGTTGTTGTTGAATTTGTTGGTGTTTTTCAGTATTGAGGTTCTTGTTGAATTTGTTGGTGTTATCAATGTTGAGGTTGTTGTTGAATTTGTTGGTGTTATCAATGTTTTAATTGAACTTTTTCTCTTCTTTTCAAAGTTGAGGTTATTGTTGAATTTGTTGTTTTTATCAATGATCTTTTTTGAACTTTTTTGTAGTTTTAAATGTTGAGGTTTTTGTTGAAATTGTTGGTGTTTTCAATGTTGAGGTTGATGAGTTTGTTGTTGTTATTCATTCTTGAGGTTGTTGTTGAAATTTGTGGTGATTTTCAATGTTGAGGTTGTTGTTGCATTTGTTGGTGTTTTTCAATGTTGAGGTTGTTGTTGAATTTGAAGGTGTTATGAATGTTATTTTTCGAACTTTTTCTCTTCTTTTAAAATTTGAGGTTGTTGTTGAATTTGTTGGTATTTTTCAATGTTGAGGTTGTTGTTGCATTTGTTGGTGTTTTTCAATGTTGAGGTTGTTCAATTTGTTGGTGTTTTTCATTGTTGAGGTTTTTGTTGAATTTGAAAGTGTTATCAATGTTTTTGTTGAACTTTTTTGTTTTTTAAAAGTTAAGGTAGTTGTTGAATTTTTTGGTGTTTTTCAATTTTGAGGTTGTTGAATTTTTTGGTGTTTTTCAATGTTGAGGTTGATGTTTAATTTGTTGGTCATTTTCAATGTTGAGGTTGTTGAATTTGTTGGTGTTTTTCAATGTTGAGGTTGTTGAATTTGTTGGTGTTTTTCAATGTTGACGTTGTTGTTGAATTTGTTGTTGATTTTCAATATTGAGTTTCTTGTTGAATTTGTTGGTGTTATCAATGTTATTTTTTGAACTTTTTTGTAGTTTTCAATGTTTAGGTTTTTGTTGAATTTGATGGTGTTATCAATGTTGCGGTTGTTGTTGAATTATTTGTTGTTTTTCATTGTTGAGGTTGTTGAAGTTGTTGGTGTTTTTCAATGTTGAGGTTGTTGTTGAATTTGTTGTTGTTTTTCAATGTTCAGGTTGTTCAATTAGATGGTGATTATCAATATTGAGGTTGTTGTTGAATTTGTTGGTTTTATCAATTGTCTTTTTTAAACTTTTTCTCTTGTTTTAAAAGTTGAGGTTGTTGTTGAATTTGTTGGTGTTTTTCAATGTTGAGCTTGTTGTTGAATTTTTTGGTTTTTTTCAATGTTTAGGTTGTTGTTGAATTTGTTGGTCTTATCAATGTAATTTTTTGAAATTATTTGTATATTTCAATGCTGAGTTTGTTTTTGAATTTTTGGGTGTTTTCAATGTTATTTTTTGAACTTTTTTGTATTTTTCAATGTCGAGGTTGTTGTTGAATTTGTTGGTCTTATCAATGTTATTTTTGAACTTATTTGTATTTATCAATGTTGTGGTTGTTTTTGAATTTGTTGGTGTTATCAGTGTTTTTTTTAAACTTTTTCTCTTCTTTTAAAAGTTGATGTTGTTGTTGAATTTGTTGGTATTTTTCATTGTTGCGTTTGTTGAATTTTTTGGTGTCTTTCATTGTTGTGGTTGTTGAAGTTGTTGGTGTTTTTCAATGTTGCGGTTGTTGTTGAATTTTTTGGTGTTATTGTAGAAGTTGTAGGTGCATTTGGTGGCATTTTTCAATGTTAAGATTGTTGTTGAATTTGTTGGTGATTTTCAATGTTGAAGTTGTTGAATTTGTTGGTGATTTTGAATGTTGAGCTTGTTGTAGAATTTGTTGATGTCTTTCAATATTGAGGTTGTGGTTGAATTTGTTGGTTGCTTTCAATATTGAGGTTATTGCATTTGTTGTTGATTTTCAATGTTTAGGTTGTTGTTGAACTTGTTGGTGTTATCAATGTTTATTTTGAACTTGTTATATTCTTTTAAAAGTTGAGGATGTTGTTGAAATTGTTGGTGTTTTCATTGTTGAGGTTGTTGAATTTGTTGGTGTTATTCATTCTTGAGGTTGTTGTTGAATTTTGTGGTGATTTTCAATATTGAGGTTGTTGTTGCAATTGTTGGTGTTTTTCAACGTTTAGGATGTTGTTGAATTTGTTCATGCTATCAATGTTTTTTTTTGAACTTTTTCTCTTCTTTTAAAAGTTGAGGTTGTTGTTGAATTTGTTGGTGTTTTTCAATGTTGAGCTTGTTGTTGAATTTGTTGTTGATTTTCAATCTTGAGCTGGTTGTTGAATTTATAGGTTATTTTCAATGTTGAAGTTGTTGTTGTATTTTTTGGTGTTTTCAAATGTTGAGGTTGATGTTGAATTTGTTGGTGATTTTCAATATTGAGGTTGTTGTTGATTTTGTTGGCGTTTTTCAATGTTGAGATTTTTATTGAATTTGTTGCTGACTTTCAATGTTGAGGTCTTGTTGAATTTGTTGGTATTTTTCAATATTGAGGTTTTAGTTGAATTTGTTTGTATTATCAATGTTATTTTTTGAACTTTTTTGTATTTTTCAATGTTGAGGTTGTTGAATTTGTTGGAGTTTTTCAATGTTGAGGTTGTGGAATTTGTTGGTGTTTTTCAATGTTGAGTTTGTTGTTGAATTTGTTGGTGTTTTTCGTTGTTGAGGTTTTTGTTGAATTTGTTGATGTTATCAATGTTTTTGTTGAACTTTTTTGTATTTTTAAAATTTGAGGTTGTTGTTGAATATGTTGGTGTTTTTCAGTGTTGAGGTTGTTGTTGAATTTTTTGGTGCTTTTCAATGTTGAGGTTGTAGTTGAATTTGTTGTTGTTATCAATGTTATTTATTGAACTTTTTTGTAGTTTTCAATGTTTAGGTTGTTGTTGAATTTGTTGCTGATATCAATGTTATTTTTTGAACTAATTTCTATTTTTCAATGTTGTGCTTGTTGGTGTTATCAATGTTTATTTTGAACTTGTTATATTCTTTTAATAGTTGAAGATGTTGATGAAATTGTTGGTGTTTTCATTGTTGAGGTTGTTGAATTTGTTGGTGTTATTCATTATTCAGGTTGATGTTGAATTTCGTGATGATTTTCAATATTGAGGTTGTTGTTACAATTGTTGGTATTTTTCAACGTTGAGGTTGTTGTTGAATTTGTTGGTGACTTTCAATATTGAGGATGTTGTTGAATTTGTTGGCCTTTTTCAACGTTGAGGTTGTTGCTGAATTTGTTCATGTTATCAATGTTTTTTTTGAACTTTTTCTCTTCTTTTAAAAGTTGAGGTTGTTGTTGAATTTGTTGGTGTTTTTCAATGTTGAGCTTGTTGTTGAATTTGTAGGTTTTTTTCAATGTTGAGGTTGATGTTGAATTTGTTGGTGTTTTTCAATGTTGAGATTGTTGTTGAATTTGTTGCTGACTTTCAATGTTGAGGTCGTTGTTGAATTTGTTGGTATTTATCAATATTGAGGTTTTAGTTGAATTTGTTGGTATTATCAATGTTATTTTTTGAACTTTGTTGTATTTTTCAATGTTGAGGTTGTTGAATTTGTTGGTGTTTTTCAATGTTGAGGTTGTGGAATTTGTTGGTATTATTCAATGTTGAGTTTGTTGTTGAATTTGTTGGTGATTTTCAATGATGAGGTTGTTGTTGAATTTGTTGGTGTTTTTCGTTGTTGAGGTTTTTGTTGAATTTGTTGGTGTTATCAATGTTTTTGTTGAACTTTTTTGTATTTTTAAAATTTGAGGTTGTTGTTGAATTTGTTGGTGTTTTTCAATGTTGAGGTTGCTGTTGAATTTTTTGTTGTTGTTCATTGTTGAGGTTGTTGTTTAATTTGTTGGTGATTTTCAATGTTGAGGTTGTTGTTGAATTTGTAGGTGATTTTCAATATTGATTTTGTTGTTGAATTTGTTGGTGTTATCAAAGCTTTTTTTGAAATTTTTATTTTCTTTTAAAAGTTGAGGTTGTTGTTGAATTTGTTGGTATTTTTCAGTGTTGAGGTTGTTGTTGAATTTTTTGGTGCTTTTCAATGTTGAGGTTGTAGTTGAATTTGTTGTTGTTATCAATGTTATTTATTGAACTTTTTTGTAGTTTTCAATGTTTAGGTTGTTGTTGAATTTGTTGCTGATATCAATGTTATTTTTTGAACTAATTTCTATTTTTCAATGTTGTGCTTGTTGGTGTTATCAATGTTTATTTTGAACTTGTTATATTCTTTTAATAGTTGAAGATGTTGTTGAAATTGTTGGTGTTTTCATTGTTGAGGTTGTTGAATTTGTTGGTGTTATTCATTATTCAGGTTGATGTTGAATTTCGTGATGATTTTCAATATTGAGGTTGTTGTTACAATTGTTGGTATTTTTCAACGTTGAGGTTGTTGTTGAATTTGTTGGTGACTTTCAATATTGAGGATGTTGTTGAATTTGTTGGCCTTTTTCAACGTTGAGGTTGTTGCTGAATTTGTTCATGTTATCAATGTTTTTTTTGAACTTTTTCTCTTCTTTTAAAAGTTGAGGTTGTTGTTGAATTTGTTGGTGTTTTTCAATGTTGAGCTTGTTGTTGAATTTGTAGGTTTTTTTCAATGTTGAGGTTGATGTTGAATTTGTTGGTGTTTTTCAATGTTGAGCTTGTTGTTGAATTTGTTGGTGTTTTTCAATGTTGAGGTTGTGGAATTTGTTGGTATTATTCAATGTTGAGTTTGTTGTTGAATTTGTTGGTGATTTTCAATGATGAGGTTGTTGTTGAATTTGTGGGTGTTTTTCTTTGTTGAGGTTTTTGTTGAATTTGTTGGTGTTATCAATGTTTTTGTTGAACTTTTTTGTATTTTTAAAATTTGAGGTTGTTGTTGAATTTGTTGGTGTTTTTCAATGTTGAGGTTGCTGTTGAATTTTTTGTTGTTGTTCATTGTTGAGGTTGTTGTTTAATTTGTTGGTGATTTTCAATGTTGAGGTTGTTGTTGAATTTGTAGGTGATTTTCAATATTGATTTTGTTGTTGAATTTGTTGGTGTTATCAAAGCTTTTTTTGAAATTTTTATTTTCTTTTAAAAGTTGAGGTTGTTGTTGAATTTGTTGGTATTTTTCAATGTTGCGGTTGTTGTTGAATTATTTGTTGTTTTTCATTGTTGACGTTTTTGAAGTTGTTGGTGTTTTTCAATGTTGAGGTTGTTGTTCAATTTGTTTTTGATTTTCAATATTGAAGTTGTTGAATTTGTTGGTGATTTTCAATGTTGAGGTTGTTGTTGAATTTGTTGGTGACTTTCAATGTTGAGGTTGTTCTTGAATTTGTTGGTGTTATCAATGTTTTTTTTAGAACTTTTTCACTTCTTTTAAAAGTTGATGTTGTTGTTGAATTTGTTGGTGTTTTTCAATGTTGAGGTTGTTGTTGAATTTGTTTGTGACTTTCAATATACAGGTTGTTGTTGAATTTGTTGGTTTTATCAAAGATCTTTTTTGAAATTTTTGTTAGTTTTAAATGTTGAGGTTGTTGTTGAATTTGTTGGCGTTTTTCATTTTTGAGGTTGTTGTTGAATTTCTTGCTGTTTTTCAATGTTGAGGTTGTTGTTGAATTTGTTGGTGTTTTTCATTGTTAAGGTTGTTTTTGAATTTGTTGGTGTTTTTCAATGTTGAGGTTGTTGAATTTGTAGGTGTTTTTCAATGTTGATGTTGTTGTTGAATTTGTAGGTGATTTTCAATGTTGAGGTTGTTGTTGAATTTGTTGTTTATTTTCAATATTGAATTTGTTGTTGAATTTGCTGGTGTCATCAATGCTTTTTTTGAAATTTTCATCTTCTTTTAAAAGTTGAGGTTGTTGTTGAATTTGTTGGTATTTTTCAATGTTCCGGATGTTGTTGAATTTTTTGTTGTATTTCATTGTTGAAGTTTTTGAAGTTGTTGGTGTTTTTCAATGTTGAGGTTGTTGTTGAATTTGTTGGTTTTATCAATGTTCTTTTTGCAACTTTTTCTCTTGTTTTAAAAGTTGAGGTTGTTGTTGAATTTGTTGGTGTTTTTTAATGTTGAGGTTGTTGTTAAATTTGTTGGTGATATTCAATAATGAGATTGTTGTTGAAGTTGTTGGTGTTATCAATGTTATTTTTAAAACTTTTTTGTATTTTTCAATGTTGAGGTTGTTGTTGAATTTGTTGGTATTTTTCAAAGTTGAGGTTGTTGTTGAATTTATTGCTGTTTTTCAATGTTGAGGTTGTTGTTGAAATTGTTGGTGATTTGCAATATTGAGGTTGTTGTTGAATTTGTTGGTGATTTGCAATATTGAGGTTGTTGTTGAATTTATTACTGTTATCAATGTTAATTTTCTATTTTTTTTTATTTTTGAATGTTGAGCTTGTTGTTGAATTTGTTAGTTTTTTTCAATGTTGACGTTGTTGTTGAATTTGTTGGTGTTTTTGAATGTTGAGGTTGTTGTTGAATTTGTTGGTGATTTTCAATATTGGAGTTGTTGAATTTGTTGGTGTCTTTCAATGTTGAGGTTGTTGATGAATTTTATGGTGCTTTTCAATGACCTTTTTTGAACTTTTTGGTAGTTTTAAATGTTGAAGTTGTTGTTGAATTTGTTGGCGTTTTTCAATGTTGAGGTTGTTGTTGAATTTGTTGTTGTTATCAATGTTTTTTTTGAACTTTTTCTCTTCTTTTAATAGTTGAGGTTGTTGTTGAATTTGTTGGTGTTTTTCAATGTTGAGGTTGTTGTTGAATTTGTTTGTGACTTTCAATATAGAGGTTGTTGTTGAATTTGTTGGTTTTATCAATGATCTTTTTTTGAACTTTTTGGTACTTCTAAATGTTGAAGTTGTTGTTGAATTTGTTGGCGTTTTTCAATATTGAGGTTGTTGATGAATTTGTTCGCGTTTTTCAATGTTGAGATTGTTGTTGAATTTGTTGGTGATTTCCAATATTGAGGTTGTTGTTGAATTTGTTGGTGTTTTTTCAGTATTGAGGTTGTTGTTGAATTTGTTGGTGTTATCAATGTTGAGTTTGTTGTTGAATTTGTTGGTGACTTTCAATATTGAGGATGTTGTTGAATTTGTTGGCCTTTTTCAACGTTGAGGTTGTTGTTGAATTTGTTCATGTTATGAATGTTTTTTTTTGAACTTTTTCTCTTCTTTGAAAAGTTGAGGTTGTTGTTGAATTTGTTGGTGTTTTTCAATGTTGAGGTTGTTGTTGAATTTGTTGGTGTTTTTTTCAGTACTGAGGTTGTTGTTGAATTTGTTGGTGATTTCCAATATTGAGGTTGTTGTTGAATTTGTTGGTATTTTTTCAGTATTGAGGTTGTTGTTGAATTTGTTGGTGTTATCAATGTTGAGGTTGTTGTTGAATTTGTTGGTGACTTTCAATATTGAGGATGTTGTTGAATTTGTTGGCCTTTTTCAACGTTGAGGTTGTTGTTGAATTTGTTCATGTTATGAATGTTTTTTTTTGAACTTTTTCTCTTCTTTGAAAAGTTGAGGTTGTTGTTGAATTTGTTGGTGTTTTTCAATGTTGAGCTTGTTGTTGAATTTGTAGGTTTTTTTCAATGTTGAGGTTGATGTTGAATTTGTTGGTGTTTTTCAATGTTGAGCTTGTTGTTGAATTTGTTGGTGTTTTTCAATGTTGAGGTTGTGGAATTTGTTGGTATTATTCAATGTTGAGTTTGTTGTTGAATTTGTTGGTGATTTTCAATGATGAGGTTGTTGTTGAATTTGTGGGTGTTTTTCTTTGTTGAGGTTTTTGTTGAATTTGTTGGTGTTATCAATGTTTTTGTTGAACTTTTTTGTATTTTTAAAATTTGAGGTTGTTGTTGAATTTGTTGGTGTTTTTCAATGTTGAGGTTGCTGTTGAATTTTTTGTTGTTGTTCATTGTTGAGGTTGTTGTTTAATTTGTTGGTGATTTTCAATGTTGAGGTTGTTGTTGAATTTGTAGGTGATTTTCAATATTGATTTTGTTGTTGAATTTGTTGGTGTTATCAAAGCTTTTTTTGAAATTTTTATTTTCTTTTAAAAGTTGAGGTTGTTGTTGAATTTGTTGGTATTTTTCAATGTTGCGGTTGTTGTTGAATTATTTGTTGTTTTTCATTGTTGACGTTTTTGAAGTTGTTGGTGTTTTTCAATGTTGAGGTTGTTGTTCAATTTGTTTTTGATTTTCAATATTGAAGTTGTTGAATTTGTTGGTGATTTTCAATGTTGAGGTTGTTGTTGAATTTGTTGGTGACTTTCAATGTTGAGGTTGTTCTTGAATTTGTTGGTGTTATCAATGTTTTTTTTAGAACTTTTTCACTTCTTTTAAAAGTTGATGTTGTTGTTGAATTTGTTGGTGTTTTTCAATGTTGAGGTTGTTGTTGAATTTGTTTGTGACTTTCAATATACAGGTTGTTGTTGAATTTGTTGGTTTTATCAAAGATCTTTTTTGAAATTTTTGTTAGTTTTAAATGTTGAGGTTGTTGTTGAATTTGTTGGCGTTTTTCATTTTTGAGGTTGTTGTTGAATTTCTTGCTGTTTTTCAATGTTGAGGTTGTTGTTGAATTTGTTGGTGTTTTTCATTGTTAAGGTTGTTTTTGAATTTGTTGGTGTTTTTCAATGTTGAGGTTGTTGAATTTGTAGGTGTTTTTCAATGTTGATGTTGTTGTTGAATTTGTAGGTGATTTTCAATGTTGAGGTTGTTGTTGAATTTGTTGTTTATTTTCAATATTGAATTTGTTGTTGAATTTGCTGGTGTCATCAATGCTTTTTTTGAAATTTTCATCTTCTTTTAAAAGTTGAGGTTGTTGTTGAATTTGTTGGTATTTTTCAATGTTCCGGATGTTGTTGAATTTTTTGTTGTATTTCATTGTTGAAGTTTTTGAAGTTGTTGGTGTTTTTCAATGTTGAGGTTGTTGTTGAATTTGTTGGTTTTATCAATGTTCTTTTTGCAACTTTTTCTCTTGTTTTAAAAGTTGAGGTTGTTGTTGAATTTGTTGGTGTTTTTTAATGTTGAGGTTGTTGTTAAATTTGTTGGTGATATTCAATAATGAGATTGTTGTTGAAGTTGTTGGTGTTATCAATGTTATTTTTAAAACTTTTTTGTATTTTTCAATGTTGAGGTTGTTGTTGAATTTGTTGGTATTTTTCAAAGTTGAGGTTGTTGTTGAATTTATTGCTGTTTTTCAATGTTGAGGTTGTTGTTGAAATTGTTGGTGATTTGCAATATTGAGGTTGTTGTTGAATTTGTTGGTGATTTGCAATATTGAGGTTGTTGTTGAATTTATTACTGTTATCAATGTTAATTTTCTATTTTTTTTTATTTTTGAATGTTGAGCTTGTTGTTGAATTTGTTAGTTTTTTTCAATGTTGACGTTGTTGTTGAATTTGTTGGTGTTTTTGAATGTTGAGGTTGTTGTTGAATTTGTTGGTGATTTTCAATATTGGAGTTGTTGAATTTGTTGGTGTCTTTCAATGTTGAGGTTGTTGATGAATTTTATGGTGCTTTTCAATGACCTTTTTTGAACTTTTTGGTAGTTTTAAATGTTGAAGTTGTTGTTGAATTTGTTGGCGTTTTTCAATGTTGAGGTTGTTGTTGAATTTGTTGTTGTTATCAATGTTTTTTTTGAACTTTTTCTCTTCTTTTAATAGTTGAGGTTGTTGTTGAATTTGTTGGTGTTTTTCAATGTTGAGGTTGTTGTTGAATTTGTTTGTGACTTTCAATATAGAGGTTGTTGTTGAATTTGTTGGTTTTATCAATGATCTTTTTTTGAACTTTTTGGTACTTCTAAATGTTGAAGTTGTTGTTGAATTTGTTGGCGTTTTTCAATATTGAGGTTGTTGATGAATTTGTTCGCGTTTTTCAATGTTGAGATTGTTGTTGAATTTGTTGGTGATTTCCAATATTGAGGTTGTTGTTGAATTTGTTGGTGTTTTTTCAGTATTGAGGTTGTTGTTGAATTTGTTGGTGTTATCAATGTTGAGTTTGTTGTTGAATTTGTTGGTGACTTTCAATATTGAGGATGTTGTTGAATTTGTTGGCCTTTTTCAACGTTGAGGTTGTTGTTGAATTTGTTCATGTTATGAATGTTTTTTTTTGAACTTTTTCTCTTCTTTGAAAAGTTGAGGTTGTTGTTGAATTTGTTGGTGTTTTTCAATGTTGAGGTTGTTGTTGAATTTGTTGGTGTTTTTTTCAGTACTGAGGTTGTTGTTGAATTTGTTGGTGATTTCCAATATTGAGGTTGTTGTTGAATTTGTTGGTATTTTTTCAGTATTGAGGTTGTTGTTGAATTTGTTGGTGTTATCAATGTTGAGGTTGTTGTTGAATTTGTTGGTGACTTTCAATATTGAGGATGTTGTTGAATTTGTTGGCCTTTTTCAACGTTGAGGTTGTTGTTGAATTTGTTCATGTTATGAATGTTTTTTTTTGAACTTTTTCTCTTCTTTGAAAAGTTGAGGTTGTTGTTGAATTTGTTGGTGTTTTTCAATGTTGAGCTTGTTGTTGAATTTGTTGTTGATTTTCATTCTTGAGCTGGTTGTTGAATTTATAGGTTATTTTCAATGTTGAGGTTGTTGTTGAATTTGTTGGTGACTTTCAATGTTGAGGTTGTTCTTGAATTTGTTGGTGTTATCAATGTTTTTTTTGAACTTTTTGTTAATTTTAAATGTTGAAGTTGTTGTTGAATTTGTTGGCGTTTTTCATTTTTGAGGTTGTTGTTGAATTTCTTGCTGTTTTTCAATGTTGAGGTTGTTGTTGAATTTGTTGGTGTTTTTCATTGTTGAGGCTTTTGTTGAATTTGTTGGTGTTATCAATGTTTGTGTTGAACTTTTTTGTATTTTTAAAAGTTAAGGTTGTTTTTGAATTTGTTGGTGTTTTTCAATGTTGAGGTTGTTGAATTTGTAGGTGTTTTTCAATGTTGACGTTGTTGTTGAATTTGTAGGTGCTTTTCAACGTTGAGGTTGTTGTTGAATTTGTTGTTTATTTTCAATATTGAATTTGTTGTTGAATTTGCTGGTGTTATCAATGCTTTTTTTGAAATTTTCATCATCTTTTAAAAGTTGAGGTTGTTGTTGAATTTGTTGGTATTTTTCAATGTTCCGGATGTTGTTGAATTATTTGTTGTTTTTCATTGTTGAAGTTTTTGAAGTTGTTGGTGTTTTTCAATGTTGAGGTTGTTGTTAAATTTGTTGATGATATTCAATAATGAGATTGTTGTTGAAGTTGTTGGTGATATCAATGTTATTTTTTAAACTTTTTTGTATTTTTCAATGTTGAGGTTGTTGTTGAATTTGTTGGTATTTTTCAATGTTGATGTTGTAGTAGAATTTGTTGGAGTTTTTCATTGTTGAGGTTGTTCTTGAATTTGTTGCTGCTTTTCAATGTTGAGGTTGTTGTTGAATTTGTTGGTATTTTTCAATGTTGAGGTTGTTGTTGAATTTATTGCTGTTTTTCAATGTTGAGGTTGTTGTTGAATTTGTTGGTGATTTGCAATATTGAGGTTGTTGTTGAATTTGTTGGTGATTTGCAATATTGAGGTTGTTTTTGAATTTATTGCTGTTATCAATGTTAATTTTCTATTTTTTTTAATTTTTGAATGTTGAGCTTGTTGTTGAATTTGTTGGTTATTTTCAATGTTGATGTTGTTGTTGAATTTGTTGGTGTTTTTGAATGTTGAGGTTGTTGTTGAATTTGTTGGTGATTTTCAATATTGGAGTTGTTGAATTTGTTGGTGTCTTTCAATGTTGAGGTTGTTGATGAATTTTTTGGTGCTTTTCAATGATCTTTTTTGAACTTTTTGGTAGTTTTAAATGTTGAAGTTGTTGTTGAATTTGTTGGCGTTTTTCAATGTTGAGGTTGTTGTTGAATTTGTTGTTGTTATCAATGTTTTTTTTGAACTTTTTCTCTTCTTTTAATAGTTGAGGTTGTTGTTGAATTTGTTGGTGTTTTTCAATGTTGAGGTTGTTGTTGAATTTGTTTGTGACTTTCAATATAGAGGTTGTTGTTGAATTTGTTGGTTTTATCAATTATCTTTTTTGAACTTTTTGGTACTTTTAAATGTTGAAGTATTTGTTGAATTTGTTGGCGTTTTTCAATATTGAGGTTGTTGTTGAATTTGTTCGCGTTTTTCAATGTTGAGATTGTTGTTGAATTTGTTGGTGATTTCCAATATTGAGGTTGTTGTTGAATTTGTTGGTGTTTTTTCAGTATTGAGGTTGTTGTTGAATTTGTTGGTGTTATCAATGTTGAGGTTGTTGTTGAATTTGTTGGTGACTTTCAATATTGAGGATGTTGTTGAATTTGTTGGCCTTTTTCAACGTTGAGGTTGTTGTTGAATTTGTTCATGTTATGAATGTTTTTTTTTGAACTTTTTCTCTTCTTTGAAAAGTTGAGGTTGTTGTTGAATTTGTTGGTGTTTTTCAATGTTGAGGTTGTTGTTGAATTCGTTGGTGTTTTTTTCAGTATTGAGGTTGTTGTTGAATTTGTTGGTGATTTCCAATATTGAGGTTGTTGTTGAATTTGTTGGTGTTTTTTCAGTATTGAGGTTGTTGTTGAATTTGTTGGTGTTATCAATGTTGAGGATGTTGTTGAATTTGTTGGTGACTTTCAATATTGAGGATGTTGTTGAATTTGTTGGCCTTTTTCAACGTTGAGGTTGTTGTTGAATTTGTTCATGTTATGAATGTTTTTTTTTGAACTTTTTCTCTTCTTTGAAAAGTTGAGGTTGTTGTTGAATTTGTTGGTGTTTTTCAATGTTGAGGTTGTTGTTAAATTTGTTGATGATATTCAATAATGAGATTGTTGTTGAAGTTGTTGGTGTTATCAATGTTATTTTTAAAACTTTTTTGTATTTTTCAATGTTGAGGTTGTTGTTGAATTTGTTGGTATTTTTCAAAGTTGAGGTTGTTGTTGAATTCATTGCTGTTTTTCAATGTTGAGGTTGTTGTTGAATTTGTTGGTGATTTGCAAAATTGAGGTTGTTGTTGAATTTGTTGGTGATTTGCAATATTGAGGTTGTTGTTGAATTTATTGCTGTTATCAATGTTAATTTTCTATTTTTTTTAATTTTTGAATGTTGAGCTTGTTGTTGAATTTGTTGGTTTTTATCAATGTTGACGTTGTTGTTGAATTTGTTGGTGTTTTTGAATGTTGAGGTTGTTGTTGAATTTGTTGGTGTTATCAATGTTTTTTTTGAACTTTTTCTCTTCTTTTATTAGTTGAGGTTGTTGTTGAATTTGTTGGTGTTTTTCAATGTTGAGGTTGTTGTTGAATTTGTTTGTGACTTTCAATATAGAGGTTGTTGTTGAATTTGTTGGTTTTATCAATGATCTTTTTTGAAATTTTTGGTACTTTTAAATGTTGACGTTGTTGTTGAATTTGTTGGCGTTTTTCAATGTTGAGGTTGTTGTTGAATTTGTTGGTGTTATCAATGTTTTTTTCGAACTTTTTCTCATCTTTTAAAAGTTGAGGTTGTTGTTGAATTTGTTGGTGTTTTAAAATGTTGAGCTGGTTGTTGAAATTGTTGGTGTTTTTAAATGTTGAAGTTGATGTTGAATTTGTTGATGATTTTCAATATTGATGTTGTTGTTGAATTTGTTCGCGTTTTTCAATGTGGAGATTGTTGTTGAATTTGTTGCTGATTTTCAATGTTGAGGTCGTTTTTGAACTTGTTGGTGTCTTTCAATATTGAGGTTGTTGTTGAATTTGTTGGTGATTTCCAATATTGAGGTTGTTGTTGAATTTGTTGATGTTTTTTCAGTATTGAGGTTGTTGTTGAATTTGTTGGTGTTATCAATGTTGAGGTTGTTGTTGAATTTGTTGGTGACTTTCAATTTTGAGGATGTTGTTGAATTTGTTGGCCTTTTTCAACGTTGAGGTTGTTGTTGAATTTGTTCATGTTATGAATGTTTTTTTTTGAACTTTTTCTCTTCTTTGAAAAGTTGAGGTTGTTGTTGAATTTGTTGGTGTTTTTCAATGTTGAGCTTGTTGTTGAATTTGTTGTTGATTTTCATTCTTGAGCTGGTTGTTGAATTTATAGGTTATTTTCAATGTTGAGGTTGTTGTTGAATTTGTTGTTGTTTTTCAATGTTGAGGTTGTTGTTGAATTTGTTGGTGACTTTCAATGTTGAGGTTGTTCTTGAATTTGTTGGTGTTATCAATGTTTTTTTTGAACTTTTTCACTTCTTTTAAAAGTTGATGTTGTTGTTGAATTTGTTGGTGTTTTTCAATGTTGAGGTTGTTGTTGAATTTGTTTGTGACTTTCAATATACAGGTTGTTGTTGAATTTGTTGGTTTTATCAAAGATCTTTTTTGAACTTTTTGTTAGTTTTAAATGTTGAGGTTGTTGTTGAATTTGTTGGCGTTTTTCATTTTTGAGGTTGTTGTTGAATTTCTTGCTGTTTTTCAATGTTGAGGTTGTTGTTGAATTTGTTGGTGTTTTTCATTGTTAAGGTTGTTTTTGAATTTGTTGGTGTTTTTCAATGTTGAGGTTGTTGAATTTGTAGGTGTTTTTCAATGTTGATGTTGTTGTTGAATTTGTAGGTGATTTTCAATGTTGAGGTTGTTGTTGAATTTGTTGTTTATTTTCAATATTGAATTTGTTGTTGAATTTGCTGGTGTTATCAATGCTTTTTTTGAAATTTTCATCTTCTTTTAAAAGTTGAGGTTGTTGTTGAATTTGTTGGTATTTTTCAATGTTCCGGATGTTGTTGAATTTTTTGTTGTATTTCATTGTTGAAGTTTTTGAAGTTGTTGGTGTTTTTCAATGTTGAGGTTGTTGTTGAATTTGTTGGTTTTATCAATGTTCTTTTTGCAACTTTTTCTCTTGTTTTAAAAGTTGAGGTTGTTGTTGAATTTGTTGGTGTTTTTCAATGTTGAGGTTGTTGTTAAATTTGTTGGTGATATTCAATAATGAGATTGTTGTTGAAGTTGTTGGTGTTATCAATGTTATTTTTAAAACTTTTTTGTATTTTTCAATGTTGAGGTTGTTGTTGAATTTGTTGGTATTTTTCAAAGTTGAGGTTGTTGTTGAATTTATTGCTGTTTTTCAATGTTGAGGTTGTTGTTGAAATTGTTGGTGATTTGCAATATTGAGGTTGTTGTTGAATTTGTTGGTGATTTGCAATATTGAGGTTGTTGTTGAATTTATTATTGTTATCAATGTTAATTTTCTATTTTTTTTTATTTTTGAATGTTGAGCTTGTTGTTGAATTTGTTAGTTTTTTTCAATGTTGACGTTGTTGTTGAAGTTGTTGGTGTTTTTGAATGTTGAGGTTGTTGTTGAATTTGTTGGTGATTTTCAATATTGGAGTTGTTGAATTTGTTGGTGTCTTTCAATGTTGATGTTGTTGATGAATTTTTTGGTGCTTTTCAATGATCTTTTTTGAACTTTTTGGTAGTTTTAAATGTTGAAGTTGTTGTTGAATTTGTTGGCGTTTTTCAATGTTGAGGTTGTTGTTGAATTTGTTGTTGTTATCAATGTTTTTTTTGAACTTTTTCTCTTCTTTTAATAGTTGAGGTTGTTGTTGAATTTGTTGGTGTTTTTCAATGTTGAGGTTGTTGTTGAATTTGTTTGTGACTTTCAATATAGAGGTTGTTGTTGAATTTGTTGGTTTTATCAATGATCTTTTTTTGAACTTTTTGGTACTTCTAAATGTTGAAGTTGTTGTTGAATTTGTTGGCGTTTTTCAATATTGAGGTTGTTGTTGAATTTGTTCGCGTTTTTCAATGTTGAGATTGTTGTTGAATTTGTTGGTGATTTCCAATATTGAGGTTGTTGTTGAATTTGTTGGTGTTTTTTCAGTATTGAGGTTGTTGTTGAATTTGTTGGTGTTATCAATGTTGAGTTTGTTGTTGAATTTGTTGGTGACTTTCAATATTGAGGATGTTGTTGAATTTGTTGGCCTTTTTCAACGTTGAGGTTGTTGTTGAATTTGTTCATGTTATGAATGTTTTTTTTTGAACTTTTTCTCTTCTTTGAAAAGTTGAGGTTGTTGTTGAATTTGTTGGTGTTTTTCAATGTTGAGGTTGTTGTTGAATTTGTTGGTGTTTTTTTCAGTACTGAGGTTGTTGTTGAATTTGTTGGTGATTTCCAATATTGAGGTTGTTGTTGAATTTGTTGGTATTTTTTCAGTATTGAGGTTGTTGTTGAATTTGTTGGTGTTATCAATGTTGAGGTTGTTGTTGAATTTGTTGGTGACTTTCAATATTGAGGATGTTGTTGAATTTGTTGGCCTTTTTCAACGTTGAGGTTGTTGTTGAATTTGTTCATGTTATGAATGTTTTTTTTTGAACTTTTTCTCTTCTTTGAAAAGTTGAGGTTGTTGTTGAATTTGTTGGTGTTTTTCAATGTTGAGCTTGTTGTTGAATTTGTTGTTGATTTTCATTCTTGAGCTGGTTGTTCAATTTATAGGTTATTTTCAATGTTGAGGTTGTTGTTGAATTTGTTGTTGTTTTTCAATGTTGAGGTTGTTGTTGAATTTGTTGGTGACTTTCAATGTTGAGGTTGTTCTTGAATTTGTTGGTGTTATCAATGTTTTTTTTGAACTTTTTGTTAATTATAAATGTTGAAGTTGTTGTTGAATTTGTTGGCGTTTTTCATTTTTGAGGTTGTTGTTGAATTTCTTGCTGTTTTTCAATGTTGAGGTTGTTGTTGAATTTGTTGGTGTTTTTCATTGTTGAGGCTTTTGTTGAATTTGTTGCTGTTATCAATGTTTGTGTTGAACTTTTTTGTATTTTTAAAAGTTAAGGTTGTTTTTGAATTTGTTGGTGTTTTTCAATGTTGAGGTTGTTGTTGAATTTGTTTGTGACTTTCAATATAGAGGTTGTTGTTGAATTTGTTGGTTTTATCAATGATCTTTTTTGAAATTTTTGGTACTTTTAAATGTTGACGTTGTTGTTGAATTTGTTGGCGTTTTTCAATGTTGAGGTTGTTGTTGAATTTGTTGGTGTTATCAATGTTTTTTTCGAACTTTTTCTCATCTTTTAAAAGTTGAGGTTGTTGTTGAATTTGTTGGTGTTTTAAAATGTTGAGCTGGTTGTTGAAATTGTTGGTGTTTTTAAATGTTGAGGTTGATGTTGAATTTGTTGATGATTTTCAATATTGATGTTGTTGTTGAATTTGTTCGCGTTTTTCAATGTGGAGATTGTTGTTGATTTTGTTGCTGATTTTCAATGTTGAGGTCGTTTTGGAACTTGTTGGTGTCTTTCAATATTGAGGTTGTTGTTGAATTTGTTGGTGTTTTTCAATGTTGAGGTTGTTGTTAAATTTGTTGATGATATTCAATAATGAGATTGTTGTTGAAGTTGTTGGTGTTATCAATGTTATTTTTAAAACTTTTTTGTATTTTTCAATGTTGAGGTTGTTGTTGAATTTGTTGGTATTTTTCAAAGTTGAGGTTGTTGTTGAATTCATTGCTGTTTTACAATGTTGAGGTTGTTGTTGAATTTGATGGTGATTTGCAAAATTGAGGTTGTTGTTGAATTTGTTGGTGATTTGCAATATTGAGGTTGTTGTTGAATTTATTGCTGTTATCAATGTTAATTTTCTATTTTTTTTAATTTTTGAATGTTGAGCTTGTTGTTGAATTTGTTGGTTTTTATCAATGTTGACGTTGTTGTTGAATTTGTTGGTGTTTTTGAATGTTGAGGTTGTTGTTGAATTTGTTGGTGTTATCAAAGTTTTTTTTGAACTTTTTCTCTTCTTTTATTAGTTGAGGTTGTTGTTGAATTTGTTGGTGTTTTTCAATGTTGAGGTTGTTGTTGAATTTGTTTGTGACTTTCAATATAGAGGTTGTTGTTGAATTTGTTGGTTTTATCAATGATCTTTTTTGAAATTTTTGGTACTTTTAAATGTTGGCGTTGTTGTTGAATTTGTTGACGTTTTTCAATGTTGAGGTTGTTGTTGAATTTGTTGGTGTTATCAATGTTTTTTTCGAACTTTTTCTCATCTTTTAAAAGTTGAGGTTGTTGTTGAATTTGTTGGTGTTTTAAAATGTTGAGCTGGTTGTTGAAATTGTTGGTGTTTTTAAATGTTGAGGTTGATGTTGAATTTGTTGATGATTTTCAATATTGATGTTGTTGTTGAATTTGTTCGCGTTTTTCAATGTGGAGATTGTTGTTGAATTTGTTGCTGATTTTCAATGTTGAGGTCGTTTTTGAACTTGTTGGTGTCTTTCAATATTGAGGTTGTTGTTGAATTTGTTGGTGATTTCCAATATTGAGGTTGTTGTTGAATTTGTTGATGTTTTTTTCAGTATTGAGGTTGTTGTTGAATTTGTTGGTGATTTGCAATATTGAGGTTGTTGTTGAATTTGTTGGTGATTTGCAATATTGAGGTTGTTGTTGAATTTATTGCTGTTATCAATGTTAATTTTCTATTTTTTTTAATTTTTGAATGTTGAGGTTGTTGTTGAATTTGTTGGTGATTTTCAATATTGGAGTTGTTGAATTTGTTGGTGTCTTTCAATGTTGAGGTTGTTGATGAATTTTTTGGTGCTTTTCAATGATCTTTTTTGAACTTTTTGGTAGTTTTAAATGTTGAAGTTGTTGTTGAATTTGTTGGCGTTTTTCAATGTTGAGGTTGTTGTTGAATTTGTTGTTGTTATCAATGTTTTTTTTGAACTTTTTCTCTTCTTTTAATAGTTGAGGTTGTTGTTGAATTTGTTGGTGTTTTTCAATGTTGAGGTTGTTGTTGAAATTGTTTGTGACTTTCAATATAGAGGTTGTTGTTGAATTTGTTGGTTTTATCAATTATCTTTTTTGAACTTTTTGGTACTTTTAAATGTTGAAGTATTTGTTGAATTTGTTGGCGTTTTTCAATATTGAGGTTGTTGTTGAATTTGTTCGCGTTTTTCAATGTTGAGATTGTTGTTGAATTTGTTGGTGATTTCCAATATTGAGGTTGTTGTTGAATTTGTTGGTGTTTTTTCAGTATTGAGGTTGTTGTTGAATTTGTTGGTGTTATCAATGTTGAGGTTGTTGTTGAATTTGTTGGTGACTTTCAATATTGAGGATGTTGTTGAATTTGTTGGCCTTTTTCAACGTTGAGGTTGTTGTTGAATTTGTTCATGTTATGAATGTTTTTTTTTGAACTTTTTCTCTTCTTTGAAAAGTTGAGGTTGTTGTTGAATTTGTTGGTGTTTTTCAATGTTGAGGTTGTTGTTGAATTTGTTGGTGTTTTTTTCAGTATTGAGGTTGTTGTTGAATTTGTTGGTGATTTCCAATATTGAGGTTGTTGTTGAATTTGTTGGTGTTTTTTCAGTATTGAGGTTGTTGTTGAATTTGTTGGTGTTATCAATGTTGAGGATGTTGTTGAATTTGTTGGTGACTTTCAATATTGAGGATGTTGTTGAATTTGTTGGCCTTTTTCAACGTTGAGGTTGTTGTTGAATTTGTTCATGTTATGAATGTTTTTTTTTGAACTTTTTCTCTTCTTTGAAAAGTTGAGGTTGTTGTTGAATTTGTTGGTGTTTTTCAATGTTGAGGTTGTTGTTAAATTTGTTGATGATATTCAATAATGAGATTGTTGTTGAAGTTGTTGGTGTTATCAATGTTATTTTTAAAACTTTTTTGTATTTTTCAATGTTGAGGTTGTTGTTGAATTTGTTGGTATTTTTCAAAGTTGAGGTTGTTGTTGAATTCATTGCTGTTTTACAATGTTGAGGTTGTTGTTGAATTTGATGGTGATTTGCAAAATTGAGGTTGTTGTTGAATTTGTTGGTGATTTGCAATATTGAGGTTGTTGTTGAATTTATTGCTGTTATCAATGTTAATTTTCTATTTTTTTTAATTTTTGAATGTTGAGCTTGTTGTTGAATTTGTTGGTTTTTATCAATGTTGACGTTGTTGTTGAATTTGTTGGTGTTTTTGAATGTTGAGGTTGTTGTTGAATTTGTTGGTGTTATCAATGTTTTTTTTGAACTTTTTCTCTTCTTTTATTAGTTGAGGTTGTTGTTGAATTTGTTGGTGTTTTTCAATGTTGAGGTTGTTGTTGAATTTGTTTGTGACTTTCAATATAGAGGTTGTTGTTGAATTTGTTGGTTTTATCAATGATCTTTTTTGAAATTTTTGGTACTTTTAAATGTTGGCGTTGTTGTTGAATTTGTTGACGTTTTTCAATGTTGAGGTTGTTGTTGAATTTGTTGGTGTTATCAATGTTTTTTTCGAACTTTTTCTCATCTTTTAAAAGTTGAGGTTGTTGTTGAATTTGTTGGTGTTTTAAAATGTTGAGCTGGTTGTTGAAATTGTTGGTGTTTTTAAATGTTGAGGTTGATGTTGAATTTGTTGATGATTTTCAATATTGATGTTGTTGTTGAATTTGTTCGCGTTTTTCAATGTGGAGATTGTTGTTGAATTTGTTGCTGATTTTCAATGTTGAGGTCGTTTTTGAACTTGTTGGTGTCTTTCAATATTGAGGTTGTTGTTGAATTTGTTGGTGATTTCCAATATTGAGGTTGTTGTTGAATTTGTTGATGTTTTTTCAGTATTGAGGTTGTTGTTGAATTTGTTGGTGTTATCAATGTTGAGGTTGTTGTTGAATTTGTTGGTGACTTTCAATTTTGAGGATGTTGTTGAATTTGTTGGCCTTTTTCAACGTTGAGGTTGTTGTTGAATTTGTTCATGTTATGAATGTTTTTTTTTGAACTTTTTCTCTTCTTTGAAAAGTTGAGGTTGTTGTTGAATTTGTTGGTGTTTTTCAATGTTGAGCTTGTTGTTGAATTTGTTGTTGATTTTCATTCTTGAGCTGGTTGTTGAATTTATAGGTTATTTTCAATGTTGAGGTTGTTGTTGAATTTGTTGTTGTTTTTCAATGTTGAGGTTGTTGTTGAATTTGTTGGTGACTTTCAATGTTGAGGTTGTTCTTGAATTTGTTGGTGTTATCAATGTTTTTTTTGAACTTTTTCACTTCTTTTAAAAGTTGATGTTGTTGTTGAATTTGTTGGTGTTTTTCAATGTTGAGGTTGTTGTTGAATTTGTTTGTGACTTTCAATATACAGGTTGTTGTTGAATTTGTTGGTTTTATCAAAGATCTTTTTTGAACTTTTTGTTAGTTTTAAATGTTGAGGTTGTTGTTGAATTTGTTGGCGTTTTTCATTTTTGAGGTTGTTGTTGAATTTCTTGCTGTTTTTCAATGTTGAGGTTGTTGTTGAATTTGTTGGTGTTTTTCATTGTTAAGGTTGTTTTTGAATTTGTTGGTGTTTTTCAATGTTGAGGTTGTTGAATTTGTAGGTGATTTTCAATGTTGAGGTTGTTGTTGAATTTGTTGTTTATTTTCAATATTGAATTTGTTGTTGAATTTGCTAGTGTTATCAATGCTTTTTTTGAAATTTTCATCTTCTTTTAAAAGTTGAGGTTGTTGTTGAATTTGTTGGTATTTTTCAATGTTCCGGATGTTGTTGAATTTTTTGTTGTATTTCATTGTTGAAGTTTTTGAAGTTGTTGGTGTTTTTCAATGTTGAGGTTGTTGTTGAATTTGTTGGTTTTATCAATGTTCTTTTTGCAACTTTTTCTCTTGTTTTAAAAGTTGAGGTTGTTGTTGAATTTGTTGGTGTTTTTCAATGTTGAGGTTGTTGTTAAATTTGTTGGTGATATTCAATAATGAGATTGTTGTTGAAGTTGTTGGTGTTATCAATGTTATTTTTAAAACTTTTTTGTATTTTTCAATGTTGAGGTTGTTGTTGAATTTGTTGGTATTTTTCAAAGTTGAGGTTGTTGTTGAATTTATTGCTGTTTTTCAATGTTGAGGTTGTTGTTGAAATTGTTGGTGATTTGCAATATTGAGGTTGTTGTTGAATTTGTTGGTGATTTGCAATATTGAGGTTGTTGTTGAATTTATTACTGTTATCAATGTTAATTTTCAATTTTTTTTTATTTTTGAATGTTGAGCTTGTTGTTGAATTTGTTAGTTTTTTTCAATGTTGACGTTGTTGTTGAAGTTGTTGGTGTTTTTGAATGTTGAGGTTGTTGTTGAATTTGTTGGTGATTTTCAATATTGGAGTTGTTGAATTTGTTGGTGTTTTTCAATGTTGAGCTTGTTGTTGAATTTGTTGTTGATTTTCATTCTTGAGCTGGTTGTTGAATTTGTTGGTGTCTTTCAATGTTGAGGTTGTTGTTGAATTTGTTGTTGTTTTTCAATGTTGAGGTTGTTGTTGAATTTGTTGGTGACTTTCAATGTTGAGGTTGTTCTTGAATTTGTTGGTGTTATCAATGTTTTTTTTGAACTTTTTCACTTCTTTTAAAAGTTGATGTTGTTGTTGAATTTGTTGGCGTTTTTCATTTTTGAGGTTGTTGTTGAATTTCTTGCTGTTTTTCAATGTTGAGGTTGTTGTTGAATTTGTTGGTGTTTTTCATTGTTGAGGCTTTTGTTGAATTTGTTGGTGTTATCTATGTTTGTGTTGAACTTTTTTGTATTTTTAAAAGTTAAGGTTGTTTTTGAATTTGTTGGTGTTTTTCAATGTTGAGGTTGTTGTTGAATTTGTTGGTGACTTTCAATATTGAGGATGTTGTTGAATTTGTTGGCCTTTTTCAACGTTGAGGTTGTTGTTGAATTTGTTCATGTTATGAATGTTTTTTTTTGAACTTTTTCTCTTCTTTGAAAAGTTGAGGTTGTTGTTGAATTTGTTGGTGTTTTTCAATGTTGAGGTTGTTGTTGAATTCGTTGGTGTTTTTTTCAGTATTGAGGTTGTTGTTGAATTTGTTGGTGATTTCCAATATTGAGGTTGTTGTTGAATTTGTTGGTGTTTTTTCAGTATTGAGGTTGTTGTTGAATTTGTTGGTGTTATCAATGTTGAGGATGTTGTTGAATTTGTTGGTGACTTTCAATATTGAGGATGTTGTTGAATTTGTTGGCCTTTTTCAACGTTGAGGTTGTTGTTGAATTTGTTCATGTTATGAATGTTTTTTTTTGAACTTTTTCTCTTCTTTGAAAAGTTGAGGTTGTTGTTGAATTTGTTGGTGTTTTTCAATGTTGAGGTTGTTGTTAAATTTGTTGATGATATTCAATAATGAGATTGTTGTTGAAGTTGTTGGTGTTATCAATGTTATTTTTAAAACTTTTTTGTATTTTTCAATGTTGAGGTTGTTGTTGAATTTGTTGGTATTTTTCAAAGTTGAGGTTGTTGTTGAATTCATTGCTGTTTTTCAATGTTGAGGTTGTTGTTGAATTTGTTGGTGATTTGCAAAATTGAGGTTGTTGTTGAATTTGTTGGTGATTTGCAATATTGAGGTTGTTGTTGAATTTATTGCTGTTATCAATGTTAATTTTCTATTTTTTTTAATTTTTGAATGTTGAGCTTGTTGTTGAATTTGTTGGTTTTTATCAATGTTGACGTTGTTGTTGAATTTGTTGGTGTTTTTGAATGTTGAGGTTGTTGTTGAATTTGTTGGTGTTATCAATGTTTTTTTTGAACTTTTTCTCTTCTTTTAATAGTTGAGGTTGTTGTTGAATTTGTTGGTGTTTTTCAATGTTGAGGTTGTTGTTGAATTTGTTTGTGACTTTCAATATAGAGGTTGTTGTTGAATTTGTTGGTTTTATCAATGATCTTTTTTGAAATTTTTGGTACTTTTAAATGTTGGCGTTGTTGTTGAATTTGTTGGCGTTTTTATATGTTGAGGTTGTTGTTGAATTTGTTGGTGTTATCAATGTTTTTTTCGAACTTTTTCTCATCTTTTAAAAGTTGAGGTTGTTGTTGAATTTGTTGGTGTTTTAAAATGTTGAGCTGGTTGTTGAAATTGTTGGTGTTTTTAAATGTTGAGGTTGATGTTGAATTTGTTGATGATTTTCAATATTGATGTTGTTGTTGAATTTGTTCGCGTTTTTCAATGTGGAGATTGTTGTTGAATTTGTTGCTGATTTTCAATGTTGAGGTCGTTTTTGAACTTGTTGGTGTCTTTCAATATTGAGGTTGTTGTTGAATTTGTTGGTGATTTCCAATATTGAGGTTGTTGTTGAATTTGTTGATGTTTTTTCAGTATTGAGGTTGTTGTTGAATTTGTTGGTGTTATCAATGTTGAGGTTGTTGTTGAATTTGTTGGTGACTTTCAATATTGAGGATGTTGTTGAATTTGTTGGCCTTTTTCAACGTTGAGGTTGTTGTTGAATTTGTTCATGTTATGAATGTTTTTTTTTGAACTTTTTCTCTTCTTTGAAAAGTTGAGGTTGTTGTTGAATTTGTTGGTGTTTTTCAATGTTGAGCTTGTTGTTGAATTTGTTGTTGATTTTCATTCTTGAGCTGGTTGTTGAATTTATAGGTTATTTTCAATGTTGAGGTTGTTGTTGAATTTGTTGTTGTTTTTCAATGTTGAGGTTGTTGTTGAATTTGTTGGTGACTTTCAATGTTGAGGTTGTTCTTGAATTTGTTGGTGTTATCAATGTTTTTTTTGAACTTTTTCACTTCTTTTAAAAGTTGATGTTGTTGTTGAATTTGTTGGTGTTTTTCAATGTTGAGGTTGTTGTTGAATTTGTTTGTGACTTTCAATATACAGGTTGTTGTTGAATTTGTTGGTTTTATCAATGATCTTTTTTGAACTTTTTGTTAGTTTAAAATGTTGATGTTGTTGTTGAATTTGTTGGCGTTTTTCATTTTTGAGGTTGTGTTGAATTTCTTGCTGTTTTTCAATGTTGAGGTTGTTGTTGAATTTGTTGGTGTTTTTCAATGTTGAGGTTGTTGAATTTGTAGGTGTTTTTCAATGTTGACGTTGTTATTGAATTTGTAGGTGATTTTCAATGTTGAGGTTGTTGTTGAATTTGTTGTTTATTTTCAATATTGAATTTGTTGTTGAATTTGCTGGTGTTATCAATGCTTTTTTTTGAAATTTTCATCTTCTTTTAAAAGTTGAGGTTGTTGTTGAATTTGTTGGTATTTTTCAGTGTTCCGGATGTTGTTGAATTATTTGTTGTTTTTCATTGTTGAAGCTGTTGGTGTTTTTCAATGTTGAGGTTGTTGTTGAATTTGTTGGTTTTATCAATGTTCTTTTTGCAACTTCTCTTGTTTTAAAAGTTGAGGTTGTTGTTGAATTTGTTGGTGTTTTCCAATGTTGAGGTTGTTGTTAAATTTGTTGGTGATATTCAATAATGAGATTGTTGTTGAAGTTGTTGGTGTTCTCAATGTTATTTTTTAAACTTTTTTGTATTTTTCAATGTTGAGGTTGTTGTTGAATTTGTTTGTATTTTTCAATGTTGAGGTTGTTGTTGAATTTATTGCTGTTTTTCAATGTTGAGGTTGTTGTTGAATTTGTTGGTGATTTGCAATATTGAGGTTGTTGTTGAATTTATTGCTGTTATCAATGTTAATTTTTTATTTTTTTTTATTTTTGAATGTTGAGCTTGTTGTTGAATTTGTTAGTTTTTTTCAATGTTGACGTAGTTGTTAAATTTGTTGGTGTTTTTGAATGTTGAGGTTGTTGTTGAATTTGTTGGTGATTTTCAATATTGAAGTTGTTGAATTTGTTGGTGTCTTTCAATGTTGAGGTTGTTGATAAATTTGTTGGTTTTCTCAATGATCTTTTTTGAACTTTTTGGTAGTTTTAAATGTTGAAGTTGTTGTTGAATTTGTTGGCGTTTTTCAATGTTGAGGATGTTGTTGAATTTGTTGGTGTTATCAATGTTTTTTTTGAACTTTTTCTCTTCTTTTAATAGTTGAGGTTGTTGTTGAATTTGTTGGTGTTTTTCAATGTTGAGGTTGTTGTTGAATTTGTTTGTGACTTTCAATATAGAGGTTGTTGTTGAATTTGTTGGTTTTATCAATGATCTTTTTTGAACTTTTTGGTACTTTTAAATGTTGAAGTTGTTGTTGAATTTGTTGGCGTTTTTCAATGTTGAGGTTGTTGTTGAATTTGTTGGTGTTATCAATGTTTTTTTCGAACTTTTTCTCAACTTTTAAAAGTTGAGGTTGTTGTTGAATTTGTTGGTGTTTTAAAATGTTGAGCTGGTTGTTGAAATTGTTGGTGTTTTTAAATGTTGAGGTTGATGTTGAATTTGTTGGTGATTTTCAATATTGAGGTTGTTGTTGAATTTGTTCGCGTTTTTCAATGTTGAGATTGTTGTTGAATTTGTTGCTGATTTTCAATGTTGAGGTCGTTTTTGAACTTGTTGGTGTCTTTCAATATTGAGGTTGTTGTTGAATTTGTTGGTGATTTCCAATATTGAGGTTGTTGTTGAATTTGTTGATGTTTTTTCAGTATTGAGGTTGTTGTTGAATTTGTTGGTGTTATCAATATTGAGGTTGTTGTTGAATTTGTTGGTATCTTTCAATATTGAGGTTGTTATTGAATTTGTTGGTATCTTTCAATGTAGAGGTTGTTGTTTAATTTCTTGGTGTTATCAATGTTTTTATTGAACTTTTTCTCTTCTTTTAATAGTTGACGTTATTGTTCAATTTGTTGGTGATTTTCAATGTTGAGCTTGTTGTTGTATTTGTAGGTTTTTTTCAATGTTGAGGTTGCTGTTGAATTTGTTGGTGTTTTTCAATGTTGAGGTTGTTGTTGAATTTGTTGGTGTCTTTCAAAGTTGAGGTTGTTGTTGAATTTGTTGTTTATTTTCAATATTGAGGTTGTTGTTGAATTTGTTGGTTATTTTCAATGTTGAGGTTGTTGAATTTGTTGGTGTTTTTCAATGTTGACGTTGTTATTGAATTTCTAGGTGATTTTCAAAGTTGAGGTTGTTGTTGAATTTGTTGTTGATTATCAATATTGAGTTTGTTGTTGAATTTTTTGGTGTTATCAATGTTATTTTTTGAATTTTTTTGTAGATTTCTAAATTTAGGTTGTTTGTGAATTTGTTGTTGTTATCAACGTTATTTTTTGAACTTTTTACAATTTTTCAATGTTGTAGTTGTTGTTGAATTTGTTAGTGTTATCAATGTTTTTTTTGAACTTTTTTGTAATTTTAAATGTTGAGGTTTTTGTTGAAATTGTTGGTGTTTTCAATGTTGAGGTTTCTGAGTTTGTTGTTGTTATTCATTCTTGAGGTTGTTGTTGAAATTTGTGGTGATTTTCAATGTTGATGTTGTTGTTGCATTTGTTGGTGTTTTTCAAAGTTGAGGTTGTTGTTAAATTTGTTGGTGCTTTTCAATGTTGAGGTTGTTGTTTGAATTTGAAGGTGTTATGAATGCTATTTTTCGAACTTTTTCTCTTCTTTTAAAAGTTAAGGTTGTTGTTGAATTTTTTGGTGTTTTTCAATTTTGAGGTTGTTGTTGAATTTTTTGGTGTTTTTCAATGTTGAGGTTAATGTTTAATTTGTTGGTCATTTTCAATGTTGAGGTTGTTGAATTTGTTGGTGTTTTTCAATGTTGAGGTTGTTGAATTTGTTGGTGTTTTTCAATGTTGACGTTGTTGTTGAATTTGTAGGTGATTTTCAATGTTGAGGTTGTTGTTGATTTTGTTGTTGATTTTCAATATTGAGTTTCTTGTTGAATTTTTTGGTGTTATCAATGTTTTTTTTTGAACTTTTTTGTAGTTTTCAATGTTTAGGTTGTTGTTGAATTATTTGTTGTTTTTCGTTGTTGAGGTTGTTGAAGTTGTTGGTGTTTTTCAATGTTGAGGTTGTTGTTGAATTTGTTGTTATTTTTCAATGTTCAGGTTGTTCAATTAGATGGTGATTATCAATATTGAGGTTGTTGTTGAATTTGTTGGTTTTATCAATTGTCTTTTTTAAACTTTTTCTCTTGTTTTAAAAGTTGAGGTTGTTGTTGAATCTGTTGGTGTTTTTCAATGTTGAGCTTGTTGTTTAATTTTTTGGTTTTTTTTCAATGTTTAGGTTGTTGTTGAATTTGTTGGTCTTATCAATGTAATTTTTTGAAATTACTTGTATTTTTCAATGCTGAGTTTCTTTTTGAATTTTTGGGTGTTTTCAATGTTTTTTTTGAACTTTTTTGTATTTTTCAATGTCGAGGTTGTTGTTGAATTTGTTGGTCTTATCAATGTTATTTTTGAACTTATTTGTATTTATCAATGTTGTGGTTGTTTTTGAATTTGTTGGTGTTATCAGTGTTTTTTTTAAACTTTTTCTCTTCTTTTAAAAGTTGATGTTGTTGTTGAATTTGTTGGTATTTTTCATTGTTGCGTTTGTTGAATTTTATGGTGTCTTTCATTGTTGTGGTTGTTGAAGTTGTTGGTGTTTTTCAATGTTGCGGTTGTTGTTGAATTTTTTGGTGTTATTGTAGAAGTTGTAGGTGAATTTGGTTGCATTTTTCAATGTTAAGGTTGTTGTTGAATTTGTTGGTGATTTTCAATGTTGAAGTTGTTGTAGAATTTGTTGGTGTCTTTCTATATTGAGGTTGTGGTTGAATTTGTTGGTTGCTTTCAATATTGAGGTTGTTGCATTTGTTGTTGATTTTCAATGTTTAGGTTGTTGTTGAACTCGTTGGTCTCTTTCAATATTGAGCTTATTGTTGAATTTGTTGGTGTTTTTCAATGTTGAGGTTGTTGTTGAATATGTTGGTGATTTTCAATATTGAGGTTGTTGTTGAATTTGTTGGTATTATCAATGTTATTTTTTGAACTATTTTGTATTTTTTACTATTGAGGTTGTTGTTGAATTTGTTGGCATTTTTCAATGTTGAGGTTCTTGTTGAATTTTGTGGTCATTTTCAATATTGATGTTGTTGAATTTGTTGGGGGTTTTCAATGTTGAGATTGTTGTTGAATTTGTTGGCGTCTTTCAATGTTGAGGTTTTTATTGAACTTTTTCTCTTCTTTTAAAAGTTGAGCTTGTTGTTGAATTTATAGGTGTTTTTCAATGTTGAGGTTGTTGTTGTATTTGTTGGTGTTTTTCAATATTGAGGTTGCTGTTGAATTTGTTGGCTTTTTTCAATGTTGAGATTGTTGTTGAATTTGTTGCTGATTTTCAATGTTGAGGTCGTTGTTGAACTTGTTGGTGTCTTTCAATGTTGAGGTTGTTGTTGAATTTGATGGTGTTATCAATGTTTTTTGTTGAACTTGTTTCTATTTATAAAGAAGAGGTTGTTGATGAATTTGTTGGTGTTTTTCAATGTTCAGGTTGTTGTTGAATTTTTTGGTGTTTTTCATTGTTGAGGATGTTGTTGAATTTGTCGCTGATTTTCAATGTTGAGGTTGTTGTTGTAATTGTTGCTGTTTTTCATTGTTGAGGTTTTTGTTGAATTTGATGGTGTTATCAATGTTTTTTGTTGAACTTGTTTGTATTTATAATAGTTGAGGTTGTTGATGAATTTGTTGGTGTTTTTCAATGTTGAGGTTGTTGTTGAATTTTTTGGTGCTTTTCATTGTTGATGTCTTTGTTGAATTTGTTGGTGTTACCAATGTTTCTTTTGACCTTTTTCTCTTCTTTTAAAAGTTGAGGTTCTTGTTCAATTTGTTGGTATTTTTCATTGTTGCCGTTTTTGAATTTTTTGGTGTTTTTCATTGTTGAGGTTGTTGAAGTTGTTGTTGTTTTTCAATGTTGAGGTTGTTGTTGAATTTGTTGGTGTTTTTCATTGTTGAGATTGTTGTTGAATTTGTTGGTGCTTTTCAATGTTGCGGTTGTTGTTGAATTTTTTGGTGTTTTTCATTGCAGAAATTGTAGTTGAATTTGGTGGCATTTTTCAATGCTGAGGTTGTTGTTGAATTTGTTAGTGATTTTCAATATTGAAGTTGTTGAATTTGTTGGTGATTTTCAATGTTGAGGTTCTTGCAGCATTTGTTGGTGTCTTTCCATATTGAGGTTGTTTTTGAATTTCATGGTTGCTTTCAATATTGAGGTTGTTGCATTTGTTGTTGATTTTCAATGTTGAGGTTGTTGATGAAGTTGTTGGTGTCACTCAATATTGAGGTTCTTTTTGAATATGTTGGTGTTTTTCAATGTTGAGGTTGATGTTGAATTTGTTCGTGTTTTTCAATGTTGAGGTTGTTGTTGAATTTTGTGGTCATTTTCAATATTGATGTTGTTGAATTTGTTGGTGATTTTCAATGTTGAGGTTGTTATTGAATTTGTTGGCGTCTTTCAATGTTGAGGTTTTTATTGAACTTTTTCTCTTCTTTTAAAAGTTGAGGTTGTTGTTGAATTTGTTGGTGATTTTCAATGTTGAGCTTGTTGTTGAATTTGTAGGTTTTTTTCAATCTTGAGGTTGTTGTTGATTTTGTTGGTGTTTTTCAATGTTGAGGTTGATTTTGAATTTGTTGGTGATTTTCAGTATTGAGGTTGCTGTTGAATTTGTTGGCTTTTTTCAATGTTGAGATTGTTGTTGAATTTTTTGCTAATTTTCAATTGTTGAGGTCGTTGTTGAACTTGGTGGTGTCTTTCAATGTTGAGGTTGTTGTTGAATTTGATGGTGTTATCAATGTCTTTTGTTGAACTTGTTTGTATTCATAATAGTTGAGGTTGTTGATGAATTTGTTGGTGTTTTTCAATGTTGAGGTTGTTGTTGAATTTTTTGTTGTTTTTCATTGTTGAGGTCTTTGTTGAATTTGTTGGTGTTATCAATGTTTCTTTTGAACTTTTTATCTTCTTTTAAAAGTTGAGGTTCTTGTTCAATTTGTTGGTATATTTCATTGTTGCGGTTTTTGAATTTTTTGGTGTTTTTCATTGTTGAGGTTGTTGAAGTTGTTGTTGTTTTTCAATATTGAGGTTGTTGTTGAATTTGTTGGTGTTTTTCAATGTTGCGGTTGTTGTTGAATTTGTTGGTGTTTTTCAATGTTGAGGTTGTTGTTGAATTTTGTGGTCATTTTCAATATTGCTGTTGTTTGAATTTGTTGGTGATTTTCAATGTTGAGGTTGTTGTTGAATTTGTTGGTATCTTTCAATATTGAGGTTGTTATTGAATTTGTTGCCGTCTTTCAATGTTAAGGTTTTTGTTGAATTTCTTGGTGTTTTCAATGTTTTTATTGAACTTTTTCTCTTCTTTTAAAAGTTGAGGTTGTTGTTCAATTTGCTGGTGATTTTGAATGTTGAGCTTGTTGTTGAATTTGTAGGTTTTTTTCAATGTTGAGGTTGTTGTTGAACTTGTTGATGTCTTTCAATATTGAGGTTGTTGTGGAATTTGTTGGTGTTTTTCAATGTTGAGGTTGTTGTTGAATTTGTTGGTATTATCAAAGTTATTTTTTGAACTTTTTTGTATTTTTCTATTTTGAGGTTGTTTTTGAATTTGTTGGTATTTTTCGATGTTGAGGTGGTTGTTGAATTTGTTGGTGTTTTTCATTGTTGAGGATGTTGTTGAATTTGTCGCTGTTTTTCAATGTTGAGGTTCTTGTTGAACATGTTGCTGTTATTCATTCTTGAGGTTTTTGTTGAATTTGTTGGTGATATCAATGTTTTTTGTAGAACTTGTTTGTATTTATAATAGTTAAGGTTGTTGATGCATTTGTTGGTGTTGTTCAATGTTGAGGTTGTTGTTGAATTTTTTGTTGTTTTTCATTGTTGAGGTCTTTGTTGAATTTGTTGGTGCTTTTCAATGTTGAGGTTCTTGTATTTGTTGGTGTTTTTCGATGTTGAGGTTGTTGAATTAGTTGGTGTTATTCAATGTTCAGGTTTTTGTTGAATTTGGAGCTGATTTTCAATGTTGACGTTGTTGTTGAATTTCTTCTTGATTTTCAATGTACAGTTTGTTGTTGAATTTGTTGGTGTTATCCATGTTATTTTTTAGATTTTCCAATGTTGAGGTTGTTGTTGAATTTGTTGGTGTTATCAATGGTATTTTTTGAACTTTTTTGTATTTTTCAATATTGTGGTTGTTGTTGAATTTGTTGGCGTTTTTCAATGTTGAGGTTGTTGTTGAATTTTTTGGTGATTTTCAATGTTGAGGTTGTATTTCGATTTGTTGGTGCCTTTCAATATTGAGGTTGTTGTTGAATTTGTTGGCGTTTTTTATGAACTTTTTCTCTTCTTTTAAAAGTTGAGGTTGTTTTTGAATTTGTTGGTGTTTTTCAATGTTGAGGTTGTTGTTGAATTTGTTGGTGTTTTTGAATGTTGAGGTTGATGTCGAATTTGTTGGTGATATTCAACATTGATGTTGTTGTTGAATTTGTTGGCGTTTTTTAATGTTTGGATTGTTGTTGAATTTGTTGCTGATTTTAAATGTTGAGGTCGTTGTTGAACTTTTTGGTGTCTTTCAATATTGAGGTTGTTGTTGAATTTGTTGGTGTTTTTCAATGTTGATGTTGTTGTTGAATTTGATGGTGATTTTCAGTATTGAGGTTGTTGTTGAATTTGTTGGTATTATCAATGTTATTTTTTGAAATTTTTTGTATTTTTCTATGTTGAAGTTGTTTTTGATTATGTTGGTATTTTTCAATGTTGAATTTGTTGGTGTTTTTAATTGTTAAGGTTGTTGTTGAATTTGTCGCTGTTTTTCAATGTTGAGGTTGTTGTTGAACTTGTTGCTGTTTTTCATTGTTGAGGTTTTTGTTGAATTTGTTTGTATTTATAATAGTTAAAGTTGTTGATGAATTTGTTGGTGCTTTTCAATGTTGAGCTTGTTGAATTTGTTGGCGTTTTTCAATGTTGAGGTTGTTGAATTAGTTGGTGTTTTTCAATGTTGAGGTTGTCTTTGAATTTGTTGGTGATTTTCAATGTTGAGGTTGTTGTTGAATTTGTTGTTGATTTTCAATATTGAGGTTGTTATTGAATATGTTGGTGTTATCAATATTATTTTTTGAACTGTTTTGTACTTTTCAATATTGAGCTTGTTGTTGAATTTGTTGGCGTTTTTTAATGTTGAGGTTGTTGTTGCATTTGTTGGTGATTTATAATATTGATGTTGTTGAAATTGTTGGTGATTTTCAATGTTGAGGTTGTTGTTGAATTTGTTGGTTTCTTTGAATATTGAGGTTGTTGTTGAATTTGTTGGCATTTTTCAATGTTGAGGTTGTTGTTGAATTTGTTGGCGTCTTTCAATGTTGAGGTTTTTATTGTACTTTTTCTCTTCTTTTAAAAGTTGAGGTTGTTGTTGAATTTGTTGGTGATTTTCAATGTTGAGCTTGTTGTTGAATTTGTAGGTTTTTTTTCAATGTTGAGGTTGTTGTTGAATTTGTTGGTGTCTTTCAATGTTGAGGTAGTTGTTGAATTTGTTTGAGATTTTCAATATTGAGGTTGTTGTTGAATTTGTTGGTATTATCAATGTTATTTTTTGAATATTTTTGTATGTTTCTATGTTGAGGTTGTTTTTGAATTTGTTGGTGTTATCAATGATATTTTTTGAACTTTTTTGTATTTTTCAATATTGAGGTTGTTATTGAATTTGTTGGTATCATTCAATGTTGTGGTTGTTGTTGAATTTGTTGGTGATTTTCAATATTGATGTTATCGAATTTGTTGGTGATTTTCAATGTTGAGGTTGTTGTTGAATTTATTGGTGTCTTTCAATATTGAGGTTGTTGTTGAATTTGTTGGCGTTTTTCAATGTTGAGGTTGTTGTTGAATTTCTTGGTCTTATCAATGTTTTTTTTGAACTTTTTCTCTTCTTTTAAAAGTTGAGCTTGTTGTTGAATTTGTTGGTGTTTTTCAATGTTTGAGGTTGTTGTTGAATTTGTTTTTGATTTTCAATATTGAAGTTGTTGTTGAATTTGTTGCTGATTTTCAATGTTGAGGTTGTTGTTGAATTTGTTGGAGATTTTCAGTATTGAGTTTGTTGTTGAATTTGTTGGTGTTATCAATGTTAGTTGTTGAACTTTGTTGTATTTTTCAATGTTGAGATTGTTGTTGAATTTCTGGAGTTTTTCAATGTTGAGGTTGTTGTTGTATTTGTTGGTGTCTTTCAATATTGAGGTTGTTGTTGAATTTGTTGGTGTTTTTCAATGTTCAGTTTTTTGTTGAATTTGTTTGTGATTTTCAATATTGAGGTTGTTGTTGAATTTGTTGGTGTTATCAATGTTATTTTTTGAACTTTTTTCTATTTTTGAAAGTTGAGATTGTTGTTGAATTTGTTGGTGTTTTTCAATGTTGAGGTTGTTGTTGAATTTGTTGGTGTTTTTCATTGTTGAGGTTGTTGAATTTGTTGGTGATATCAATGTCTTTTGTTGAACTTTTTGTATTTTTAAAAGTTAAGGTTGTTGTTGAATTTGTTGCTGTTTTTCAATGTTGAGGTTGTTGTTAAATTTGTTGGTGTTATCAATGTTTTTTTTGAACTTTTTCTCTTATTTTAAAAGTTGAGGTTGTTGAATTTGTTGTTGTTTTTCAATGTTGCAGTTGTTGAATTTTTTGGCGTTTTTCATTGTTGATTTTGTTGAAGTTGCTGCTATTTTTCAATGTTGTGGTTGTTCATGAATTTGTTAGTGTTTTTCATTGTTGAAGTTGTTCAATTTGTTAGTGATTTTCAATATTGTTGTTGTTGTTGAATTTGTTGGTTTTATAAATGTTCTATTTTGAACTTTTTCTCTTTTAAAAGTTGAGTTTGCTGTTCAAATTGTTGGTGTTTTTCAATGTTGAGCTTGTTGCTGAATTTCATGGTTTTTTTCAATGTTGACGTTGTTGTTGAATTTGTTGTTGATTTTCAACATCGAGTTTGTTGTTGAATTCATTATCCATGTTATTTTTTGAACTTTTTGTATTTTTCAATAATCAGGTTGTTGTTGAATTTGTTGGTGCTATCAGTGATATTTATCGAACTTTTTTGTATTTTTCATTGTTGAGGTTGTTGTTGAATTTGTTGGTGATTTTCAATATTGAAGTTATTGAATTTGTTGGTGATTTTCAATGTTGAGGTTGTTGTTGAATTTGTTGGTGTCATTCAATATTGAGGTTGTTGTTAAATTTGTTGGTGTTTTTCAATATTGACGTTGTTGTTGAATTTTTTGGTGTTATAAATGTTTCTTTTGAACTTTTTCTCTTCTTTTAAAAGTTGAGGTTGTTGTTGAATTTGTTGGTGCTTTTCAATGTTTAGGTTGTTGTTGAATTTGTTGGTGTTATCAATGTTTTTTTTGAACTTTTCCTCTTCTTTTAAAAGTTGAGGTATTTGTGAATATGTTGGTGTTTTTCAATGTTGAGGCTGTTGTTGAATTTGTTGTTGATTTTCAATATTGAGTTTGTTGTTAAATTAGTTGGTGGTATCAATGTTATTTTATGAAATTTTATGTAGTTCTTAAAGTTGAGCATGTTGTTGAATTTGTTGGTATTTTTCAATGTTGCGGTTATAGTTGAATTTTTTAGTGTTTTTCATTGTTGAGGTTGTTCTATTTGTTGGTGATTTTCAATATTGAGCTTGTTGTTGAATTTGTTGCTTTTATCAATGTTCTTATTAGATCTTTTTTGTACTTTTAAATGTTGAGGTTGTTGTTGAATTTGTTGGTGTTTTTCAATGTTGGGCTTGTTGTTGAATTTGTTGGTGATTTTCATTTTTGAAGATGATGTTGAATTTGTTGCTGTTATCAATGTTTTTTGTTGAACTTGTTTGTATTTATAAAAGTTAAGGTTGTTGTTGAATTTGTTGGTGTTTTTCAATGGTGAGGTTGTTCTATTTGTTGGTGATTTTCAATATTGAGCTTGTTGTTGAATTTGTTGGTTTTATCAATGTTCTTATTAGATCTTTTTTGTACTTTTAAATGTTGAGATTGTTGTTGAATTTCTGGAGTTTTTCAATGTTGAGGTTGTTGTTGAATTTGTTGGTGATTTTCAATGTTGAGGTTGTTGTTGAATTTGTTGGTGTTCTTCGTTGTTGAGGTTTTTGTTGAATTTGTTGGTGTTATCAATGTTTTTGTTGAACTTTTTTGTATTTTTAAAATTTGAGGTTGTTGTTGAATTTGTTGGTGTTTTTCAATGTTGAGGTTGTTGTTGAACTTGTTGCTGTTTTTCATTGTTGAGGTTTTTGTTGAATTTGTTGGTGTTATCAATGTTTTTTGTTGAACTTGTTTGAATTTATAATAGTTAAAGTTGTTGATGAATTTGTTGGTGCTTTTCAATGTTGAGCTTGTTGAATTTGTTGGCGTTTTTCAATGTTGAGGTTGTTGAATTAGTTGGTGTTTTTCAATGTTGAGGTTGTCTTTGAATTTGTTGGTGATTTTCAATGTTGAGGTTGTTGTTGAATTTGTTGTTGATTTTCAATATTGAGGTTGTCATTGAATATGTTGGTGTTATCAATATTATTTTTTGAACTGTTTTGTACTTTTCAATATTGAGCTTGTTGTTGAATTTGTTGGCGTTTTTTAATGTTGAGGTTGTTGTTGCATTTGTTGGTGATTTATAATATTGATGTTGTTGAAATTGTTGGTGATTTTCAATGTTGAGGTTGTTGTTGAATTTGTTGGTTTCTTTGAATATTGAGGTTGTTGTTGAATTTGTTGGCATTTTTCAATGTTGAGGTTGTTGTTGAATTTGTTGGCGTCTTTCAATGTTGAGGTTTTTATTGTACTTTTTCTCTTCTTTTAAAAGTTGAGGTTGTTGTTGAATTTGTTGGTGATTTTCAATGTTGAGCTTGTTGTTGAATTTGTAGGTTTTTTTCAATGTTGAGGTTGTTGTTGAATTTGTTGGTGTTTTTCAATGTTGAGGTTGTTGTTGAATTTGTTGCTGATTTTGAATGTTGAGGTCGTTGTTGAACTTGTTGGTGTCTTTCAATGTTGAGGTTGTTGTTGAATTTGTTTGAGATTTTCAATATTGAGGTTGTTGTTGAATTTGTTGGTATTATCAATGTTATTTTTTGAATATTTTTGTATGTTTCTATGTTGAGGTTGTTTTTGAATTTGTTGGTGTTATCAATGATATTTTTTGAACTTTTTTGTATTTTTCAATATTGAGGTTGTTATTGAATTTGTTGGTATCATTCAATGTTGTGGTTGTTGTTGAATTTGTTGGCGTTTTTCAATGTTGAGGTTGTTGTTGAATTTCTTGGTCTTATCAATGTTTTTTTTGAACTTTTTCTCTTCTTTTAATAGTTGAGCTTGTTGTTGAATTTGTTGGTGTTTTTCAATGTTTGAGGTTGTTGTTGAATTTGTTTTTGATTTTCAATATTGAAGTTGTTGTTGAATTTGTTGCTGATTTCCAATATTGAGGTTGTTGTTGAATTTGTTGGTGATTTTCAATTTAGAGATTGTTGTTGAATTTGTTGGTGTTATCAATGTTATTTTTTGAATTTTTTTGTTGATTTCAATGTTTAGGTTGTTGTTGAATTTGTTGCTGGTATCAATGTTATTAGTTCAACTTTTTATTATTTTTCAATGTTGTGGTTGTTGTTGAATTTATTGGTGTTATCAATGTTTTTTTTGAACTTTTTACATTCTTTTAAAAGTTGAGGTTGTTGTTGAATTTGTTGTTTTTATCAATGATCTTTTTTGAACTTTTTTGCATTTTTAAATGTTGAGGTTGCTGATGAAATTGTTGGTGTTTTCAATGTTGAGGTTGTTGAGTTTGTTGGTGTTATTCATTCTTGAGGTTGTTGTTGAATTTTGTGGCGATTTTCAATATTGAGGTTGTTGTTGCATTTGTTAGTGTTTTTCAAAGTTGAGGTTGTTGTTGAATTTGTTGGTGACTTTCAATATTGAGCATGTTGTTAAATTTGTTAGCGTTTTTCAATGTTGAGGTTGTTGTTGAATTTGTTGGTGTTATCAATGTTTTTTTTGAACTTTTTCTCTTCTTTTAAAAGTTGAGGTTGTTTTTGAAATTGTTGGTGTTTTTCAATGTTGAGCTTGTTGTTGAAATTGTAAGTTTTTTTCAATGTTGAGGTTGTTGTTGAATTTGTTGGTGTTTTTAAATGTTGAGGTTGACGTTGAACTTGTTGGTGTCTTTCAATATCGAGGTTGTTGTTGATTTTGTTGGTGTTTTTCAACGTTGATGTTGTTGTTGAATTTGTTGGGGATTTTCAATATTGAGGTTTTAGTTGAATTTTATGGTATTATCAATGTTATTTTTTGAACTTTTTTGTATTTTTCGATGTTGAGGTTGTTGAATTTGTTGGTGATTTTCAATATTGAGGTTGTTGTTGAATTTGTTGGTGTTTTTCAATGTTGAGGTTGTGGAAGTTGTTGGTGTTTTTCAAAGTTGAGTTTGTTGTTGAATTTGTTGATGATTTTCAATTTTGAAGTTGTTGTTGAATTTGTTGATGTTTTTCGTTGTTGAGATTTTTGTTGAATTTGTTGGTGTTATCAATGTTTTGTTGAAATTTTTTGTATTTTTAAAATTTGAGGTTGTTGTTGAATTTGTTGGTGTTTTTAATGTTGAGGTTGTTGTTGAATTTGTTGGTGTTTTTCAATGTTCAGGTTGTTGTTCAATTTTTTGGTGTTTTTCAATGTTGAGGTTGTTGTTGAATTTGTTGTTGATTTTCAATATTGAGGTTGTTGTTGAATTTGTTGGTGATTTTCAATGTTGAGGTTGTTGAATTTGTTTGTGTTTTTCAATGTTGAGGTTGTTGTTGAATTTGTAGGTGATTTTCAATATTGAGTTTGTTGTTGAATTTGTTGGTGTTATCAATGTTATTTTTCAAATTTTTTTGTTGATTTCAATGTTTAGGTTGTTGTTGAATTTGTTGCTGTTATCAAGGTTATTTGTTGAACTTTTTACTATTTTTCAATGTTGAGGTTGTTGTTGAATTTTTTGGTGTTATCAATGTTTTTTTTGAACTTTTTACATTCTTTTAAAAGTTGAGGTTGTTGTTGAATTTGTTGTTTTTATCAATGATCTTTTTTGAACTTTTTTGTAGTTTTAAATGTTGAGGTTGTTGTTGAAATTGTTGGTGTTTTCAATGATGAGGGTGTTGAGTTTGTTGGTGTTATTCATTCTTGAGGTTGTTGTTGAATTTTGTGGTGATTTTCAATATTGAGGTTGTTGTTGCATTTGTTGGTGTTTTTCAACGTTGAGGTTGTTGTTGAATTTGTTGGTGACTTTCAATATTGAGCATGTTGTTGAATTTGTTGGCGTTTTTCAATGTTGAGGTTGTTGTTGAATTTGTTGGTGTTATCAATGTTTTTTTTGAACTTTTTCTCTTCTTTTAAAAGTTGAGGTCGTTGTTGAAATTGTTGGTGTTTTTAAATGTTGAGATTGTTGTTGAAATTGTAAGTTTTTTTCAATGTTGAGGTTGTTGTTCAATTTGTTGGTGTTTTTAAATGTTGAGGTTGATGTTGAAATTGTTGGTGTCTTTCAATGTTGACGTTGTTGTTGATTTTGTTGGTGTTTTTCAATGTTGAGGTTGTTGTTGAATTTGTTGGGGATTTTCAGTATTGATGTTCTAGTTGAATTTTTTGGTATTATCAATGTTATTTTTTGAACTTTTTTGTATTTTTCAATGTTGAAGTTGTTGAATTTGTTGGTGTTTTTCAATGTTGAGGTTGTGGAAATTGTTGGTGTTTTTCAAAGTTGAGTTTGTTGTTGAATTTGTTGGTGATTTTCAATGTTGAGGTTGTTGAATTTGTAGGTGTTTTTCAATGTTGAGGTTGTTGTTGAATTTGTTGGTGTTATCAATGTTTTTTTAGAACTTTTTCTCTTCTTTTAAAAGTTGAGGTTGTTGTTGAAATTGTTGGTGTTTTTAAATGTTGAGATTGCTGTTGAAATTGTAAGTTTTTTTCAATGTTGAGGTTGTTGTTGAATTTGTTGGTGTTATTAAATGTTGAGGTTGATGTTGAACTTGTTGGTGTTTTTCAATGTTGAGGTTGTGGAACTTGTTGGTGTTTTTCAAAGTTGAGTTTGTTGTTGAATTTGTTGGTGATTTTCAATGTTGAGGTTGTTGTTGAATTTGTTGGTGTTTTTCGTTGTTCAGGTTTTTGTTGAATTTGTTCGTGTTATCTTTGTTTTTGTTGAACTTTTTTGTATTTTTAAAATTTGAGGTTATTGTTGAATTTGTTGGTGTTTTTCAATGTTGATGTTGTTGTTGAATTTGTTGCTGATTTTAAATGTTGAGGTCGTTGTTGAACTTGTTGGTGTCTTTCATTGTTGATGTTGTTGTTGAATTTGTTGGTGTTTTTCAATATTGAGGTTGTTGTTGAATTTGTTGCTGTTTTTCAATGTTGAGGTTGTTGTTGAATTTGTTGTTGTTATCAATGTTTTTGTAGAACTTTTTTCTATTTTTAAAAGTTAAGATTGTTGTTGAATTTTTTGTTGTTCTTCATTGTTGAGGTTGCTGTTCAATTTGTTGGTGATTTTCAATGTTGAGGTTGTTGAATTTGTAGGTGTTTTTCAATGATGACGTTGTTGTCAAATTTGTTGTTTATTTTCAATATTGAATTTGTTGTTGAATTTGTTGGTGTTATCAATTCTTTTTTTTGAAATTTTTATCTTCTTTTAAAAGTTGAGGTTGTTGTTGAATTTGTTGGTGTTTGTCAATGTTGAGGTTTGTTGTTGAATTTGTTTGTGTTTTTCAATGTTGAGGTTGATCAATTTGTTGGTGATTATCAATATTGAGGTTGTTGTTGAATTTGTTGGTTTTATCAATGTTCTTTTTTAAACTTTTTCTCTTGTTTTAAAAGTTGAAGTTGTTGTTGAATTTGTTGGTGTTTTTCATTGTTGAGGATGTTGTCGATTTGTTGGTGTTATCAATGTTTTTTGTTGAACTTGTTTGTATTTTTAGAAGTTAAGGTTGTTGTTGAATTTGGCGGTGTTTTTCAATTTTGAGGTTGTTGTTAAATTTGCTGGAGATATTCAATAATGAGATTGTTGTTGAATTTATTGCTGTAATCAATGTTAATTTGTGATCTTTTTTTATTTTTGAATGTTGAGCTTGTTGTTGAATTTGTTGGTTTTTTTCAATGTTGACGTTGTTGTTGAATTTGTGGGTGTTTTTGAATGTTGAGTTTGATGTTGAATTTGATGGTTTTTTTCAATGTTGAGGTTGTTGTTGAATTTCTTGGTGTTATCAATGTTTTTATTGAACTTTTTCTCTTTTAAAAGTTGAGGTTGTTGTTGAATTTGTTGATGATTTTCAATGTTGAGCTTTTTGTTGAATTTGTAGATTTGTTTCAATGTTGAGGTTGTTGGTGAATTTGTTGGTGATCTTCAATGTTGAGGTTAATGTTGAATTTGTTGGTGATTTTCAATATTGAGGTCGTTGTTGAACTTGTTGGTGTCTTTCAATATTGAGGTTGTTGTTGAATTTGTTGGTGTTTTTCAATGTTGAGGTTGTTGTTGAATTTGTTGGTGTTATCAATGTTTTTGTTGAACTTTTTTGTTTTTTAAAAGTTAAAGTTGTTGTTGAATTTTTTGGTGTTTTTAAATGTTGTGGTTGTTGTTGAATTTTTTGGTGTTTTTCAATATTGAGGTTGTTGTTGAATTTGTTGGTGATTTTCAATTTAGAGATTGTTGTTGAATTTGTTGGTGTTATCAATGTTATTTTTTGAATTTTTTTGTTGATTTCAATGTTTAGGTTGTTGTTGAATTTGTTGCTGGTATCAATGTTATTAGTTCAACTTTTTACTATTTTTCAATGTTGTGGTTGTTGTTGAATTTGTTGGTGTTATCAATTTTTTTTTGAACTTTTTACATACTTTTAAAAGTTGAGGTTGTTGTTGAATTTGTTGTTTTTATCAATGATTTTTTTGAACTTTTTTGCAGTTTTAAATGTTGAGGTTGCTGATGAAATTGTTGGTGTTTTCAATGTTGAGGTTGTTGAGTTTGTTGGTGTTATTCATTCTTGAGGTTGTTGTTGAATTTTGTGGCGATTTTCAATATTGAGGTTGTTGTTGCATTTGTTGGTGTTTTTCAAAGTTGAGGTTGTTGTTGAATTTGTTGGTGACTTTCAATATTGAGCATGTAGTTAAATTTGTTGGCGTTTTTCAATGTTGAGGTTGTTGTTGAATTTGTTGGTGTTATCAATGTTTTTTTTGAACTTTTTCTCTTCTTTTAAAAGTGGAGGTTGTTGTTGAAATTGTTGGTGTTTTGCAATGTTGAGCTTGTTGTTGAAATTGTAAGTTTTTTTCAATGTTGAGGTTGTTGTTGAATTTGTTGGTGTTTTTAAATGTTGAAGTTGATGTTGAACTTGTTGGTGTCTTTCAATATCGAGGTTGTTGTTGAATTTGTTGGTGTTTTTCAATGTTGAGGTTGTTGTTGAATTTGTTGGGGATTTTCAATATTGAGGTTTTAGTTGAATTTTTTGGTATTATCAATGTTATTTTTTGAACTTTTTTGTATTTTTCGATGTTGAGGTTGTTGAATTTGTTGGTGTTTTTCAATGTTGAGGTTGTGGAATTTGTTGGTGTTTTTCAAAGTTGAGTTTGTTGTTGAATTTGTTGAAGATTTTCAATTTTGAAGTTGTTGTTGAATTTGTTGGTGTTTTTCAATATTGAGGTTGTTGTTGAATTTGTTGCTGTTTTTCAATGTTGAGGTTGTTGTTGAATTTGTTGTTGTTATCAATGTTTTTGTAGAACTTTTTTCTATTTTTAAAAGTTAAGATTGTTGTTGAATTTTTTGTTGTTCTTCATTGTTGAGGTTGCTGTTCAATTTGTTGGTGATTTTCAATGTTGAGGTTGTTGAATTTGTAGGTGTTTTTCAATGATGACGTTGTTGTCAAATTTGTTGTTTATTTTCAATATTGAATTTGTTGTTGAATTTGTTGGTGTTATCAATTCTTTTTTTTGAAATTTTTATCTTCTTTTAAAAGTTGAGGTTGTTGTTGAATTTGTTGGTGTTTGTCAATGTTGAGGTTTGTTGTTGAATTTGTTTGTGTTTTTCAATGTTGAGGTTGATCAATTTGTTGGTGATTATCAATATTGAGGTTGTTGTTGAATTTGTTGGTTTTATCAATGTTCTTTTTTAAACTTTTTCTCTTGTTTTAAAAGTTGAAGTTGTTGTTGAATTTGTTGGTGTTTTTCATTGTTGAGGATGTTGTCGATTTGTTGGTGTTATCAATGTTTTTTGTTGAACTTGTTTGTATTTTTAGAAGTTAAGGTTGTTGTTGAATTTGGCGGTGTTTTTCAATTTTGAGGTTGTTGTTAAATTTGCTGGAGATATTCAATAATGAGATTGTTGTTGAATTTATTGCTGTAATCAATGTTAATTTGTGATCTTTTTTTATTTTTGAATGTTGAGCTTGTTGTTGAATTTGTTGGTTTTTTTCAATGTTGACGTTGTTGTTGAATTTGTGGGTGTTTTTGAATGTTGAGTTTGATGTTGAATTTGATGGTTTTTTTCAATGTTGAGGTTGTTGTTGAATTTCTTGGTGTTATCAATGTTTTTATTGAACTTTTTCTCTTTTAAAAGTTGAGGTTGTTGTTGAATTTGTTGATGATTTTCAATGTTGAGCTTTTTGTTGAATTTGTAGATTTGTTTCAATGTTGAGGTTGTTGGTGAATTTGTTGGTGATCTTCAATGTTGAGGTTAATGTTGAATTTGTTGGTGATTTTCAATATTGAGGTCGTTGTTGAACTTGTTGGTGTCTTTCAATATTGAGGTTGTTGTTGAATTTGTTGGTGTTTTTCAATGTTGAGGTTGTTGTTGAATTTGTTGGTGTTATCAATGTTTTTGTTGAACTTTTTTGTTTTTTAAAAGTTAAAGTTGTTGTTGAATTTTTTGGTGTTTTTAAATGTTGTGGTTGTTGTTGAATTTTTTAGTGTTTTTCAATATTGAGGTTGTTGTTGAATTTGTTGGTGATTTTCAATTTAGAGATTGTTGTTGAATTTGTTGGTGTTATCAATGTTATTTTTTGAATTTTTTTGTTGATTTCAATGTTTAGGTTGTTGTTGAATTTGTTGCTGGTATCAATGTTATTAGTTCAACTTTTTACTATTTTTCAATGTTGTGGTTGTTGTTGAATTTGTTGGTGTTATCAATTTTTTTTTAAACTTTTTACATACTTTTAAAAGTTGAGGTTGTTGTTGAATTTGTTGTTTTTATCAATGATTTTTTTGAACTTTTTTGCAGTTTTAAATGTTGAGGTTGCTGATGAAATTGTTGGTGTTTTCAATGTTGAGGTTGTTGAGTTTGTTGGTGTTATTCATTCTTGAGGTTGTTGTTGAATTTTGTGGCGATTTTCAATATTGAGGTTGTTGTTGCATTTGTTGGTGTTTTTCAAAGTTGAGGTTGTTGTTGAATTTGTTGGTGACTTTCAATATTGAGCATGTTGTTAAATTTGTTGGCGTTTTTCAATGTTGAGGTTGTTGTTGAATTTGTTGGTGTTATCAATGTTTTTTTTGAACTTTTTCTCTTCTTTTAAAAGTGGAGGTTGTTGTTGAAATTGTTGGTGTTTTGCAATGTTGAGCTTGTTGTTGAAATTGTAAGTTTTTTTCAATGTTGAGGTTGTTGTTGAATTTGTTGGTGTTTTTAAATGTTGAAGTTGATGTTGAACTTGTTGGTGTCTTTCAATATCGAGGTTGTTGTTGAATTTGTTGGTGTTTTTCAATGTTGAGGTTGTTGTTGAATTTGTTGGGGATTTTCAATATTGAGGTTTTAGTTGAATTTTTTGGTATTATCAATGTTATTTTTTGAACTTTTTTGTATTTTTCGATGTTGAGGTTGTTGAATTTGTTGGTGTTTTTCAATGTTGAGATTGTGGAATTTGTTCGTGTTTTTCAAAGTTGAGTTTGTTGTTGAATTTGTTGAAGATTTTCAATTTTGAAGTTGTTGTTGAATTTGTTGGTGTTTTTCGTTGCTGAGGTTTTTGTTGAATTTGTTGGTGTTATCAATGTTTTGTTGAACTTTTTTGTATTTTTTAAATTTGAGGTTGTTGTTGAATTTGTTGGTGTTTTTAATGTTGAGGTTGTTGTTGAATTTGTTGGTGTTTTTCAATGTTGAGGTTGTTGTTCAATTTTTTGGTGTTTTTCAATGTTGAGGTTGTTGTTGAATTTGTAGGTGATTTTCAAAGTTGAGGTTGTTGTTGAATTTGTTGTTGATTTTCAATATTGAGTTTGTTGTTGAATTTGTTGGTGTTATCAATGTTATTTTTCGAATTTTCTTGTTGATTTCAATGTTTAGGTTGTTGTTGAATTTGTTGCTGTTATCAAGTTTATTTGTTGAACTTTTTACTATTTTTCAATGTTGAGGTTGTTGTTGAATTTGTTGGTGTTATCAATGTTTTTCTTGAACTTTTTACATTCTTTTAAAAGTTGAGGTTGTTGTTGAATTTGTTGTTTTTATCAATGATCTTTTTTGAACTTTTTTGTAGTTTTAAATGTTGAGGTTGTTGTTGAAATTGTTGGTGTTTTCAATGTTGAGTGTGTTGAGTTTGTTGGTGTTATTCATTCTTGAGGTTGTTGTTGAATTTTGTGGTGATTTTCAATATTGAGGTTGTTGTTGCATTTGTTGGTCTTTTTCAACGTTGAGGTTGTTGTTGAATTTGTTGGTGACTTTCAATATTGAGCATGTTGTTGAATTTGTTGGCGTTTTTCAATGTTGAGGTTGTTGTTGAATTTGTTGGTGTTATCAATGTTTTTTTTGAACTTTTTCTCTTCTTTTAAAAGTTGAGGTCGTTGTTGAAATTGTTGGTGTTTTTAAATGTTGAGATTGTTGTTGAAATTGTAAGTTTTTTTCAATGTTGAGGTTGTTTTTGAATTTGTTAGTGTTTTTCAATGAGGAGGTTGATGTTGAATTTGTTGGTGATATTCAATATTGATGTTGTTGAATTTGTTGGTGTTTTTAAATGTTGAGGTTGATGTTGAAATTGTTGGTGTCTTTCAATATTGAGGTTGTTGTTGAATTTGTTGGTGCTTTTCAATGTTGAGTTTGTTGTTGAATTTGTTGGTGATTTTCAATGTTGAGGTTGTTGTTGAATTTGTTGGGGATTTTCAGTATTGATGTTCTAGTTGAATTTTTTGGTATTATCAATGTTATTTTTTGAACTTTTTTGTATTTTTCAATGTTGAGGTTGTTGAATTTGTTGGTGTTTTTCAATGTTGAGGTTGTGGAATTTGTTGGTGTTTTTCAAAGTTGAGTTTGTTGTTGAATTTGTTGGTGATTTTCAGTGTTGAGTTTGTTGTTGAATTTGTTGGTGATTTTCGTTGTTGAGGTTTTTGTTGAATTTGTTTGTGTTATCTTTGTTTTTGTTGAACTTTAATGTATTTTTAAAATTTGAGGTTGTTGTTGAATTTGTTGGTGTTTTTCAATGTTGAGGTTGTTGTTGAATTTGTTGGTGTTTTTCATTTTTGACGTTTTTGTTGAAATCGTTGGTGTTATCAATGTTTTTGTTGAACTTTTTTGTATTTTTAAAAGTTGAGGTTGTTGTTGAATTTGTTGGCATTTTTCAATGATGAGATTGTTGTTGAATTTGTTGCTGATTTTAAATGTTGAGGTCGTTGTTGAACTTGTTGGTGTCTTTCATTGTTGAGGTTGTTGTTGAATTTGTGGGTGTTTTTCAATATTGAGGTTGTTGTTGAAGTTGTTGCTGTTTTTTAATGTTGAAGTTGTTGTTGAATTTGTTGTTGTTATCAATGTTTTTGTGGAACTTGTTTGTATTTTTAAAAGTTAAGATTATTGTTGAATTTTTTGTTGTTCTTCATTGTTGAGGTTGCTGTTCAATTTGTTGGTGATTTTCAATGTTGAGGTTCTTGAATTTGTAGGTGTTTTTCAATGATGACGTTGTTGTTAAATTTGTTGTTTATTTTCAATATTGAATTTGTTGTTGAATTTGTTGGTGTTATCAATGCTTTTTTTGAAATTTTTATCTTCTTTTAAAAGTTGAGGTTGTTGCTGAATTTGTTGGTGTTTGCCAATGTTGAGGTTTGTTGTTGAATTTGTTTGTGTTTTTCAATGTTGAGGTTGATCAATTTGTTGGTGATTATCAATATTGAGGTTGTTGTTGAATTTGTTGGTTTTATCAATGTTCTTTTTTAAACTTTTTCTCTTGTTTTAAAAGTTGAAGTTGTTGTTGAATTTGTTGGTGTTTTTCATTGTTGAGGATGTTGTCGATTTGTTGGTGTTATCAATGTTTTTTGTTGAACTTGTTTGTATTTTTAGAAGTTAAAGTTGTTGTTGAATTTGGCGGTGTTTTTCAATGTTGAGGTTGTTGTTAAATTTGTTGGAGATATTCAATAATGAGATCGTTGTTGAAGTTGTTGATGTTATCAATGTTATTTTTTGAACTTTTTTGTATTTTTCAATGTTGAGGTTGTTGTTGAATTTGTTGGTGATTTTCAACATTGAGGTTGTTGTTGAATTTATTGCTGTAATCAATGTTAATTTTTGATCTTTTTTTTATTTTTGAAAGTTGAGCTTGTTGTTGAATTTGTTGGTTTTTTTCAATGTTGACGTTGTTGTTGAATTTGTGGGTGTTTTTGAATGTTGAGTTTGATGTTGAATTTATTGGTTTTTTTTCAATGTTGAGGTTGTTGTTGAATTTCTTGGTGTTATCAATGTTTTTATTGAACTTTTTCTCTTTTAAAAGTTGAGGTTGTTGTTGAATTTGTTGATGATTTTCAATGTTGAGCTTCTTGTTGAATTTGTAGATTTGTTTCAATGTTGAGGTTGTTGGTGAATTTGTTGGTGATCTTCAATGTTGAGGTTAATGTTGAATTTGTTGGTGATTTTCAATATTGAGGTCGTTGTTGAACTTGTTGGTGTCTTTCAATATTGAGGTTGTTGTTGAATTTGTTGGTGTTTTTCAATGTTGAGGCTGTTGTTGAATTTGTTGGTGCTATCAATGTTTTTGTTGAACTTTTTTGTTTTTTAAAAGTTAAATTTGTTGTTGAATTTTTTGGTGTTTTTCAATGTTGAGGTTGTTGTTGAATTTGTTGGTGATTTTCAATGTTGAGGTTGTTGTTGAATTTGTTGGTGATTTTCAATGTTGACGTTGTTGTTGAATTTGTAGGAGATTTTCAATGTTGAGGTTGTCGTTGATTTTGTTGTTGATTTTCAATATTGAGTTTCTTGTTGAATTTGTTGGTGTTATCAATGTTATTTTTTGTACTTTTTTCTATTTTTCAACGTTGAGGTTGTTGTTGAATTTGTTGGTGTTATCAAAGTTTTTATTGAACTTTATATCTTCTTTTAAAAGTTGAGGTTGTTTTTGAATTTGTTCGTATTTTTCAATGTTGCGGTTGTTGTTGAATTATTTGTTGCTTTGTCATTGTTGAGGTTGTTGAAGTTGTTGGTGCTTTTCAATGTTGAGGATGATGTTGAATTTGTTGGTGTTTTTCAATGTAGAGCTTGTTGTTGAATTTGTTGGTGTTTTTCAATGTTCAGGTTGTTCAATTAGATGGTGATTATCAATATTGAGGTTGTTGTTGAATTTGTTGGTTTTTTCAATGTTCTTTTTTAAACATTTTCTCTCGTTTTAAAGTTGAGGTTGTTGTTGAATTTGTTGGTGTTTTTCAAACTTGAGCGTTTTGTTGAAATTTTTGTTTTGTTTCAATGTTTAGGTTGTTGTTGAATTTGTTGGTCTTATCAATGTAATTTTTTGAAATTATTTGTATTTTTCAATGCTGAGTTTGTTTTTGAATTTGTTGGTCTTATCAATGTTATTTTTTGAACTTATTTGCATTCATCAATGTTGTGGTTGTTTTTGAATTTGTTGGTGTTATCAATGTTTTTTTTTAACTTTTTCTCTTCTTTTTAACGTTGAGGTTGTTGTTGAATTTGTTGGTATTTTTCATTGTTGCGGTTGTTGAATTTTTTGGTGTTTTTCATTGTTGTGGTTGTCGAAGTTGTTGGTGTTTCTCAATGTTGCGGTTGATGTTGAATTTTTTGGTGTTATTCTTTGTAGAAGTTGTAGTTGAATTTGGTGGCATTTTTCAATGCTAAGGTTGTTGTTGAATTTGATGGTGATTTTCAATATTGAAGTTGTTGAACTTGTTGGTGATTTTCAATGTTGAGGTTGTTGTAGAATTTGATGGTGTCTTTCAATATTGAGGTTGTGGTTGAATTTGTTGGTGTTTTTCAATGTTGAGGTTGTTGAATTTGTTGGTGTTTTTCAATGTTGACGTTGTTGTTGAATTTGTAGGTGATTTTCAATGTTGAGGTTGTTGTTGATTTTGTTGGTGTTATCAATGTTATTTTTTGAACTTTTTTCTATTTTTCAATGTTGAGGTTGTTGTTGAATTTGTTGGTGTTATCTATGTTTTTATTGAACTTTATATCTTCTTTTAAAAGTTGATTTTGTTTTTGAATTTGTTCGTATTTTTCAATGTTGCGGTTGTTGTTGAATTATTTGTTGTTTATCATTGTTGAGGTTTTGAAGTTGTTGGTGCTTTTCAATGTTGAGGTTGTTGTTGAATTTGTTCGTGTTTTTCAATGTAGAGCTTGTTGTTGAATTTGTTGGTGTTTTTCAATGTTCAGGTTGTTCAATTAGATGGTGATTATCAATATTGTGGTTGTTGTTGAATTTGTTGGTTTTATCAATGTTCTTTTTTAAACTTTTTCTCTCATTTTAAAAGTTGAGGTTGTTGTTGAATTTGTTGGTTGCTTTCAATATTGAGGTTGTTGCATTTGTTGTTGATTTTCAATGTTTAGGTCGTTGTTGAACTTGTTGGTGTCTTTCAATATAGAGGTTATTGTTGAATTTGTTGGTGTTTTTCAATTTTGAGGTTGTTGTTGAAGATGTTGGTGATTTTCAATATTGAGGTTGTTGTTGAATTTGTTGGTATTATCAATGTTATTTTTTGAACTACTTTGTATTTTTCACTATTGAGGTTGTTGTTGAATTTTTTTGTCGTTTTTCAATGTTGAGGTTGTTGTTGAATTTTGTGGTCATTTTCAATATTGATGTTGTTGAATTTTTTGGTGTTTTTCATTGTTGTGGTTGTTGTTGAATTTGTTGGCATCTTTCAATGTTGAGGTTTTTATTGAACTTTTTCTCTTCTTTTAAAAGTTGAGGTTGTTTTTGAATTTGTTGGTGATTTTCAATGTTGAGCTTATTGTTGAATTTGTAGGTTTTTTTCAATGTTGAGGTTGTTGTTGAATTTGTTGGTGATTTTCAATATTGAGGTTGCTGTTGAATGTGTTGGCTTTTTTCAATGTTGAGATTGTTGTTGAATTTGTTGGTGATTTTCAATGTTGAGGTTGTATTTCGATTTGATGGTGCCTTTCAGTATTGAGGTTGTTGTTGAATTTGTTGGCGTTATTTATTAACTTTTTCTCTTCTTTTAAAAGTTGAGGTTGTTTTTGAATTTTTTGAGATTTTCAATGTTGAGGTTGTTGTTGAATTTTGTTGGTGTTTTTCAATGTTGAGATTGTTGTTGAATTGGTTGCTGATTTTCAACGTTGAGGTCGTTGTTGAACTTTTTGGTGTCTTTCAATATTGAGGTTGTTGTTGAATTTGTTGGCGTTTTTCAATGTTGCGGTTGTTGTTGAATTTGATGGTGATTTTCAATATTGATGTTGATGTTGAAATGGTTGGTATTATCAATGTTATTTTTTGAACTTTTTTGTATTATTCTATGTTGAAGTTGTTTTTGAATTTGTTGGTATTTTTCAATGTTTAGGTTGTTGTTGAATTTGTTGGTGTTTTTAATTGTTAAGGTTGTTGTTGAATCTGTCGCTGTTTTTCAATGTTGAGGTGGTTGTTGAACGTGTTGCTGTTTTTCATTGTTGAGCTTTTTGTTGAATTTGTTGGTGTTATCAATGATTTTGTTGAACTTGTTTGTATTTATAATAGTTTAGGTTGTTGATGAATATGTTGGTGCTTTTCAATGTTGAGCTTGTTGAATTTGTTGGCGTTTTTCAATGTTGAGGTTGTTGAATTAGTTGGTGTTTCTCAATGTTGAGGTTGTCGTTGAATTTGTTGGTGATTTTCAATGTTGAAGTTGTTGTTGAATTTGTTGTTGATTTTCAGTTTTGAGGTTGTTATTGAATTTGTTTGTGTTATCAATTTTATTTTTTGAACTTTTTTGTATTTTTCAATATTGAGCTTGTTGTTGAATTTGTTGGTGTTTTTTAATGTTGAGGTTGTTGCATTTGTTGGTGATTTATAATATTGATGTTGTTGAAATTGTTGGTGATTTTCAATGTTGAGTTTGTTGTTGAATTTGTTGGTTTCTTTGAATATTGAGGTTGTTGTTGAATTGGTTGGCATTTTTCAATGTTGAGGTTGTTGTTGAATTTGTTGGCGTCTTTCAATGTTGAGGTTTTAATTGTACTTTTTCTCTTCTTTTAAAAGTTGAGGATGTTGTTGAATTTGTTGGTGATTTGCAATGTTGAGGTTATTGTTGAATTTGTTGGTGTTTTTCAATGTTGAGGTTGTTGTTGAATTTGTTGGCGTTTTTCAATGTTGAGATTGTTGTTGAACATGTTGGTGTCTTTCAATGTTGAGGTTGTTGTTGAATTTGTTGGAGATTTTCAATGTTGAGGTTGTTGATGAATTTGTTGGTGTTTTTCATTGTTGAGATTGTTGTTGAATTTGTTGGCATTTTTCAATGTTGAGGTTGTTGTTGAATTTGTTGGCGTCTTTCAATGTTGAGGTTTTTATTGTACTTTTTCTCTTCTTTTAAAAGTTGAGGTTGTTGTTGAATTTGTTGGTGATTTTCAATGTTTAGCTTGTTGTTGAATTTGTAGGTTTTTTTCAATGTTGAGGTTGTTGTTGAATTTGTTGGTGTTTTTCAATGTTGAGGTTGTTGTTGAATTTGTTGGCGTTTTTCAATGTTGAGGTTGTTGTTGAATTTGTCGGTATTATCAATGTTATTTTTTGAATATTTTTGTATTTTTCTATGTTGAGGTTGTTTTTGAATTAGTGGGTATTTTTCGATGTTAATTTTGTTGTTGAATTTGTTGGTGTTTTTCATTGTTGAGGATGTTGTGGAACTTGTTGCTGTTTTTCAATGCTGACGTTATTGTTGAACTTGTTGCTATCTTTCATTGTTGAGGTTTTTGTTGAATTTGATGGTGTTATCAATGTTTTTCGTTGAACCTGTTTGTATTTATAATAGTTAAGGTTGTTGATGAATTTGCTGGTGTTTTTCAATGTTGAGGTTGTTGTTGAATTTTTTGGTGTTTTTCATTGTTGAGGTCTTTGTTGAATTTGTTGGTGTTATCAATGTTTCTTTTGAACTTTTTCTCTTCTTTTAAAAGTTTAAGTTTTTGTTCAATTTGTTGGTATTTTTCATTGTTGCGGTTTTTGAATTTTTTGGTGTTTTTCATTGTTGAGGTTATTGAAGTTGTTGGTGTTTTTCAATGTTGAGGTTGTTGTTGAATTTGTTGGTGCTTTTCAATGTTGCGGTTGTTTTTGAATTTTTTGGTGTTTTTCATTGTAGAGGTTGTAGTTGAATTTGGTGGCATTTTTCAATGCTGAGTTTGTTGTTGAATTTGTTGGTGATTTTCAATATTGAAGTTGTTGAATTTGTTGGTGATTTTCAATGTTGAGGTTGTTGTAGAATTTGTTGGTGTCCTTCAATATTGAGGTTGTTGTTGAATTTGTTGGTTGCTTTCAATATTGAGGTTGTTGCATTTGTTGTTGATTTTCAATGTTGAGATCGTTGTTGAACTTGTTGGTGTCTTTCAATATTGAGGTTGTTGTTGAATTTGTTGGTGTTTTTCAACGTTGAGGTTGTTGTTGAATATGTTGGTGATTTTCAATGTTGAGGTTGTTGTTGAATTTGTTGGTATTATCAATGTTATTTTTTGAACTATTTTGTATTTTTCACTATTGAGGTTGTTGTTGAATTTGTTGGCGTTTTTCAATGTTGAGGTTGTTGTTGAATTTTGTGGTCATTTTCAATATTGATGTTGCTGAATATGTTGGTGATTTTCAATGTTGAGGTTGTTGTTGAATTTGTTGGTATCTTTCAATATTGAGGTTGTTATTGAATTTGTTGGCCTCTTTCAATGTTGAGGTTGTTGTTGAATTTCTTGGTGTTATCAATGTTTTTATTGCACTTTGTCTCTTCTTTTAAAAGTTGAGGTCGTTGTTGAATTTGTTGGTGATTTTCAATGTTGAGCTTGTTTTTGAATTTGTAGATTTTTTTCAATGTTGAGGTTGTTGTTGAATTTGTTGGTGTTTTTCAATGTTGAGGTTGATGTTGAATTTGTTGGTGATTTTCAATATTGAGGTTGTTGTTGAATTTGATGGTGTTTTTCAATGTTGAGATTGTTGTTCAATTTGTTGCTGATTTTCAATGTTGAGGTCGTTGTTGAACTTGTTGGTGTCTTTCAATATTGAGGTTGTTGTTGAATTTGTTGGTTTTTTTTCAATGTTGAGGTTGTTGTTGAATTTGTTGGTGATTTTCAATATTGAGGTTGTTGTTGAATTTGTTGGTATTATCAATGTTATTTTTTGAACTTTTTTGTATTTTTCTATGTTGAGGTTGTTTTTGCATTTGTTGGTATTTTTCGATGTCGAGTTGGTTGTTGAATTTGTTGGTGTTTTTCATTGTTGAGGATGTTGTTGAATTTGTCGCTGTTTTTCAATGTTGAGGTTGTTGTTGAACTTGTTGCTGTTTTTCATTGTTGAGGTTTTTGTTGAATTTGATGATGTTATCAATGTTTTTTGTTGAACTTGTTTGTATTTATAACAGTTAAGGTTGTTGATGAATTTGTTAGTATTTTTCAATGTTCAGGTTGTTGTATTTGTTGGTGTTTTTCAATGTTGAGGTTGTTCAATTAGTTGGTGTTATTCCATGTTGACGTTGTTGTTGAATTTGTTATTGATTTTCAATATAGAGTTTGTTGTTGAATTTGTTGGTGTTATCCATGTTATTTTTTAGTTTTTCCAATGTTGAGGTTGTTGCTGAATTTGTTGGTGCTATCAATGGTATTTTTTAAACTTTTTTGTATTTTTCTATGTTGAAGTTGTTTTTGAATTTGTTGATATTTTTCAATGTTTAGGTTGTTGTTGAATTTGTTGTTGTTTTTGATTGTTAAGGTTGTTGTTGAACTTGTTGCTGCTTTTCATTGTTGAGGTTTTTGTTGAATTTGTTGGTGTTAGCAATGTTTTTTGTTGAACTTGTTTGTATTTATAATAGTTTAGGTTCTTGATGAATTTGTTGGTGCTTTTCAATGTTGAGCTTGTTGAATTTGTGGGCGTTTTTCAATGCTGAGGTTGTTGAATTAGTTGGTGATTTTCAATGTTGAGGTTGTTGTTTAATTTGTTGTTGATTTTCAATATTGAGGTTGTTATTGAATTTGTTTGTGTTATCAATGGTATCTTTTGAACTTTTTTGTATTTTTCAATATTGAGGTTGTTGTTGAATTTGTTGGTGTTTTTCAATGTTGAGGTTGTGTTGAATTTGTTGGTGATTTTCAATATTGATGTTGTTGAATTTTTTGGTGATTTTCAATGTTGAGGTTGTATTTGAATTTGTTGGTGTCTTTCAATATTGAGGTTGTTGTTGAATTTGTTGGCGATTTTTAAAAACTTTTTCTCTTCTTTTAAAAGTTGAGGTTGTTGTTGCTTTTGTTGGTGTTTTTCAATGTTGAGCCTCTGGTTGAATTTGTAGGTTTTTATTATGTTGAGGTTTTTGTGGAATTTGTAGGTTTTTTTCAATGTTGAGGCTGTTGTTGAATTTGTTGGTATTTTTCAATGTTGAGGTTGTTGTTGAATTTTTTGGTGTTTTTCAATGTTGAGGTTGATGTTGAATTTGTTGGTAATTTTCAATATTGATGTTGCTGTTGAATGTGTTGGCGTTTTTCAATGTTGATGTCGATGTTCACCTTTTTGGTGTCTTTCAATGTTGAGGCTGTTGTTGAATTTGTTGGTGTTTTTCAATGTTGAGGTTGTTGTTGAATTTGTTGGTGTTTTTGAATGTTGAGGTTGATGTTGAATTTGTTGGTAATTTTCAATGTTGATGTCGATGTTCACCTTTTTGGTGTCTTTCAATATTGAGGTTGTTGTTGAATTTGTTGGTGTTTTTCAATGTTGATGTTCTTGAATTTGATGGTGATTTTTAATATTGAGGTTGTTGTTGAATTTATTGGTGTCATAAATGTTTTTTTTTGAACTTTTGTGTATTTTTCCAAGTTGAAGTTGTTTTTGAATTTGTTGGTATTTTTCAATGTTGAGGTTGTTGTTGAAATTGTTGGTGTTATCAATGTTTTTTGTTGAACTTGTTTGTATTTATAATAGATAAGTTTGTTGATGAATTTGTAGGTGCTTTTCAATGTTGAGCTTGTTGAATTTGTTGGTGTTTTTCAATGTTGAGTTTGTTGAATTAGTTGGTGTTTTTCAATGTTCAGGTTGTCGTTGAATTTGTTGGTGAATTTCAATGTTCAGGTTGTTGTTGAATTTGTTGTTGATTTTCAATATTGAGTTTGTTGTTGAATTTGTGGATTTTATCAATGTTATTTTTTGTATTTTTAAATGCTGAGGTTGTTATTGAATTTGTTGGCGTTTTTCAATGTTTGTTGTTGAATTTGTTGGTGATTTATAATATTGATGTTGTTGAAATTGTTGCGATTTTCAATGTTGAGGTTGTAGATGAATTTGTTGATGTCTTTCAATATTGAGTTTGTTGTTGAACTTGTTGGCGTTTTTCAATGTTGAGGTTGTTGTTGAACTTGTTTGTTTTTTTTGAACTTTTTCTCTTCTTTTAAAATTTGAGGTTGTTGTTGAATTTGTTGGTGTTTTTCAATGTTGAGCTTCTGGTTGAATTTGTAGGTTTTTTTCAATGTTGAGGTTGTTGTTGAATTTGTTGGTGTTTTTCAAAGTTGAGGTTGTTGTTGAATTTGTTGGTGTTTTTAAATATTGAGTTTGTTGTTGAATTTGTTGGTGTTATCCATGTAATTTTTTGAAAATTTTTGTAATTTTCAATGTTGAGGTTGTTGTTGAAGTTGTTTGTGTTTTTCAATGTTCACGTTATATTAAAATGTGTTGCTTTTTATCAATGTTGAGGTTGTTGTTGAATTTGTGGGTGATTTTCAATATTGAATACGTTGAATTTGTTGGTGAATTTCACTATTGAGGTTGTTTAATTTGTTGGTGATTTTCAACGTTGAGGTTGTTGTTGAATTTGTTGGCGTTTTTTCAATGTTGAGGATGTTGTTGAATTTGTTGGTGTTATCAATGTTTATTTTGAGCTTTTTCTCTTCTTTTAATAGTCGAGATTGTTGTTGAATTTGTTGTTGTTTTTCAAAGTTGAGGTTGTTGTTGAATTTGTTGGTGTTATCAATGTTATTTTTTGAACATTTTTTGTTTTTTAAATGTTGAGGTTATTTTTGATTTTGTTGGTATTTTTCAATGTTGATGTTGTTGTTGTTTTATTTGGTGTTTTTCTTTGTTGAGGTTGTTGTTGAATTTATAGCTGTTTTTCAATGTTGAGGTTGTTGTTGAATTTGTTGGTGATTTTCAATGTTGAGGTTGTTGAATTTGTTGGTTTTTTCAAGATTGACGTTGTTGTTGAAATTGATGTTGATTTTCAATATTGAGTTTGTTGTTGAATTTGCTGGTGTTATCAATGATATTTTTTGAACTTTTTTTGTATTTTCCAATGTTGAGGTTGTTGTTGAATTTGTTGGTGTTATCAATGTTATTTTTTCAACTTTTTTGTATTTTTCAATATTGAGGTTGTTGTTGAATTTGTTGGCGTTTTTCAATGTTGAGGTTGTTGTTGAATTTGTTGGTGATTTTCAATATTGATGTTATTGAATTTGTTGGTGCTTTTCAATGTTGAGGTTGTTGTTGAATTTGTTGGTGTCTTTCAATATTGAGGTTGTTGTTGAATTTGTTGGCGTTTTTCAATGTTGAGGTTGTTGTTGAATTTCTTGGTCTTATCAATGAATTTTTAGAACTTTTTCTCTACTTTTAATAGTTGAGGTTGTTGTTAAATTTCTTCATGCTTTTTATCAATGTTGTGGTTGTTGTTGAATTTGTTGGTGATTTTCAATGCTGAGGTTGTTGTTGAAAATGTTGGCGTTTTTCAACGTTGAGATTGTTGTTGAATTTGTTGGTGATTTTAAATGTTGAGGTTGTTGTTGAATTTGTTGGTGATTTTCAGTAGTGAGATTGTTGTTGGATTTGCTGGTGTTATCAATGTTATTTTTTGAACTTTTTTGTATTTTTCAATGTTGAGGTTGATTTTGAATTTGTTGGTATTTTTCAATGTTGTGGTTGTTGTTGAATTTGTTGGTGATATTCAATGTTGAGGTTGTTGATTTTGTTGATGTTTTTCAATGTTGATGTTTTTGTTGAATTTGTCGTTGATTTTCAATATTGGTTTTGTTGTTGATTTTGATGGTGTTATCAATGTTATTTTTTGAAATTTTTTCTATTTTCAAATGTTGAGCTGGTTGTTCCATTTGTTGGTGTTATCAGTGTTATTTTTGAACTTTTTATCTTCTTTTAAAATTGGAGGTTGTTGTTGAATTTGTTGGTATTTTTCAATGTTGCGGTTGTTGTTGAATTATTTGGTGTTTTTCATTGTTGAGGTTGTTGAATTTGTGGGTTTTTTTCAATGTAGAGGATGTTGTTGAATTTATTGGTGTTTTTATATTGTTGAGGATGTTGTTGAATTTGTTGGTTTTATCAATGTTATTTTTTGAACTTTCAATGTTGAGGTTGTTGATTTTGTTGGTGTTTTCAATGTTTTTTTTGAACTTTTTCTCTTCTTTTAAAAGTTGAGGATGTTTCTGAATTTGTTTGTATTTTTCATTGTGGCGGTTTTTGAATTCATTGGTGTTTTTCATTGTTGAGGTTGTTGAAGTTGTTGGTGTTTTTCAATGTTGAGGTTGTTGTTGAATTTGTTGGTGTTTTTCATTGTTGAGATTGTTGTTGAATTTGTTGGTGTTTTTCAATGTTGAGGTTGTTGTTGAATTTTTTGGTGTTTTTCATTGTAGAGATTGTAGTTGAATTTGTTGCTTTTTATCAATGTTGTGGTTGTTGTTGAATTTGTTGGAGATTTTCAATGCTGAGGTTGTTGTTGAATTTGTTGGTCATTATCAATATTCATGTAGTTGAATTTGTTGGTGATTTTCAATGTTGAGGTTGTTGTAGAATTTGTTGGTCTCTTTCAATATTGAAGCTGTTGTTGAATTTGTTGGTTTTTTTCAATGCTGAGGTTGTTGTTAAATTAGTTGGTGACTTTCAATATTGAGGTTGTTGAATTTTTTGGTGTTTTTCAATGTTGAGGTTGATGTTGAATTTGTTGGTGATTTTCAATATTGAAGTTGTTGTTGAAAATGTTGGCGTTTTTCAACATTGAGATTGTTGTTGAATTTGTTGGTGATTTTCAGTATTGAGATTGTTGTTGGATTTGCTGGTGTTATCAATGTTATTTTTTGAACTTTTTTGTATTTTTCAATGTTGAGGTTGATTTTGAATTTATTGGTATTTTTCAATTTTGTTGTTGTTGTTGAATTTTTTGGTGTTTTTCATTGTTGTGGTTGTTGATTTTGTTGGTGTTTTCAATGTTTTTTTTGAACTTTTTCTCTTCTTTTAAAAGTTGAGGATGTTGTTGAATTTGTTTGCATTTTTCATTGTGGCGGTTGTTGAATTCATTGGTGTTTTTCATTGTTGAGGTTGTTGAAGTTGTTGGTGTTTTTCATTGTTGAGATTGTTGTTGAATTTGTTGGTGTTTTTCAATGTTGCGGTTGTTGTTGAATTTTTTGGTGTTTTTCATTGTAGAGATTGTAGTTGAATTTGGTGCTTTTTATCAATGTTGTGGTTGTTGTTGAATTTGTTGGTGATTTTCAATGCTGAGGTTGTTGTTGAATTTGTTGGTCATTATCAATATTGAAGTTGTTGAATTTGTTTGGTGATTTTCAATGTGGAGGTTGTTGTAGAATTTGTTGGTCTCTATCAATATTGAAGCTGTTGTTGAATTTGATGGTGTTTTTCAATGCTGAGGTTGTTGTTGAATTAGTTGGTGACTTTCAATATTGAGGTTGTTGAATTTTTTGGTGATTTTCAATGTTGAGGTTGTTGTTGAATTTGTTAGTGATTTTCAGTATTGAGGTTGTTGTTGAATTTGTTGGTGTTATCAATGTTATTTTTTGAACATTTTTTGTATTTTTCAATGTTGAGGTTGTTTTTGATTTTGTTGGTATTTTTCAATGTTGAGGTTGTTTTTTTTGGTGTTTTTCATTGTTGAGGTTGTTGTTGAATTTGTTGCTGTTTTTCAATGTTGAGGTTGTTATTGAATTTGTTGGTGATTTTCAATGATGAGGTTGTTGAATTTGTTGGTGTTTTTCAATGTTGAGGTTGTTGAATTTGTTGGCATTTTTCAATGTTGACGTTGTTGTTGAAATTGATGTTGATTTTCATATTGAGTTTGTTATTGAATTTGTTGGTGTTACCAATGTTATTTTTTGAAATTTTTTGTATTTTCCAATATTGAGGTTGTTGTTTAATTTGTTGGTGTTTTCAAAGTTATTTTTTGAACTTTTTTGTATTTTTCAATATTGATGTTGTTATTGAATTTGTTGGTGTTTTTCAATGTTGAGGTTGTTGTTGAATTTGTTGGTGATTTTCAATATTCATGTTATTGAATTTGTTGGTGATTTTCAATGTTGAGGTTGTTGTTGAATTTGTTGGTGTCTTTCAATATTGAGGTTGTTGTTGAATTTGTTGGCGTTTTTCAATGTTGAGGTTGTTGTTGAATTTCTTGTCTTATCAATGTTTTTTTTGAACTTTTCCTCTTCTTTTAATAGTTGAGGTTGTTGTTGAATTTGTTGGTGTTTTTTAACGTTGAGCTTCTGGTTGAATTTGTAGGTTTCTTTGCAATGTTGAGGTTGTTGTTGAATTTGTTGGTGTTTTTCATTTTTGAGGTTTCATGTTGATTTTGTTGGTGACTTTCAATATTGAAGTTGTTGTTGAAAAAGTTGAAGTTTTTCAATGTTGAGACTGTTGTTGAATTTGTTTCTGATTTTCAATGTTGAGGTCGTTGTTGAACTTGGTGTCTTTCAATATTGTGGTTGTTGTTGAATTTGTTGGCGTTTTTCAACGTTGAGGTTGTTGTTGAATTTTTTGGTGTTTTATCATTGTTGAGGCTGTTGTTTAATTTGTTGGTGATATTCAATGTTGAGTTTGTTCATTTTGTTGGTGTTATCAATGTTATTTTTTGAACTTTTTTCTATTTATAAATGTTGAGGTTGTTGTTCAATTTGTTGGTGTTATCAGTGTTATTTTTGAACTTTTTATCTTCTTTTAAAATTGGAGGTTGTTGTTGAATTTGTTGGTATTTTTCAATGTTGCGGTTGTTATTGAATTATTTGGTGTTTTTCAATATTGATGTTGTTGTTGAATTTGTTGGTATTTTTGAATGTTGCGGTTGTTTTTGAATTATTTGGTGTTTTTCAATGTAGAGGTTGTTGTTGAATTTATTGGTGTTTTTATATTGTTGAGGTTGTTGTTGAATTTGTTGGTTTTATCAATGTTATTTTTTGAACTTATTTGTATTTTTCAATGTTGAGGTTGTTGTTGAATTTGTTGGTGTTATCAATGTTTTTTTTGAACTTTTTCTCTTCTTTTAATAGTTGAGGATGTTGTTGAATTTGTTTGTATTTTTCATCGTGGCGGTTTTTGAATTCTTTAGTGTTTTTCATTGTTGATGTTGTTGAAGTTGTTGGTGTTTTTCAATGTTGAGGTTGTAGTTGAATTTGTTGCTTTTTTTCAATGTTGTGGTTGTTGTTGAATTTGAGGGTGATTATCAATATTGAAGTTATTGAATTTGTTGGTGTTTTTCAATGTTGAGGTTGTTTTTGAATTTGTTGGGGATTTTCAATATTGAGGTTGTTGTTAAATTTGTTGGCATTATTCAATGTTGAGGTTGTTGTTGAATTTGTTGGTGATTTTCAATATTGATGTTGAATTTGTTGGTGATTTTCAATGTTGAGGATGTTGTTGAATTTGTTGGTGTTTTTCAATATTGAGGTTGTTGTTGAATTTGTTGGTGTTTTTCAATGTTGAGGTTGTTGTTGAATTTGTTGGTGTTATCAATGTTTTTTTGAACTTTTTCTCTTCTTTTAAAAGTTGAGGTTGTTGTTGAATTTGTAGGTTTTTTCAATGTTTATATTGTTGTTGAATTTGTTGATGTATTTCATTTTTCAGGTTGTTGTTGAATTTGTTCGTGTTATCAATGTTTTTTATTGAACTTTTTTGTATTTTTAAAAGTTAAGGTTGTTTATGAATTTGTTGTTGTTTTTCAATGTTGAGGTTGTTCAATTTGCTGGTGATTTTCAACATTAAAGTTGTTGTTGAATTTGATGGTTTTATCAATGTTATTTTTTGAACTTTTATGTACTATTAAATGTGGATGTTGTTGGTGAATTTGTTGGAGTTTTTCAATGTTGAGGTTGTTGTTGAATTTGTTGGTGATTTTCAATATTGAGGTTGTTGTTGAATTTGTTGGCGTTTTTCAATGTTAAAGATTCTTGTTGAATTTGTTGCTGATTTTCAATGTTGAGGTTGTTGTTGAAATTGTTGGTGTCTTTCAATATTAAGGTTGTTGTTGAATTTGTTGGTGTTTTTCAATGTTGAGGTTGTTGTTGAATTTGTTCGTGATTTTCAATGTTGAGGTTGTTGAATTTGTTTGTGATTTTCAATGTTGAGGTTGTTGTTGAACTTGTTGGTGTCTTTCAATATTGTGGTTGTTGTTGAATTTATTGGTGTTATCTATGTTTTTTTTGAACTTTTTCTCTTCTTTTAAAAGTTGAGGTTCTTGTTGAATTTGTTGGTGGTTTTGAATGTTAAGCTTGTTGTTGAATTTGTTGGTTTTTTCCATCTTGACGTTGTTGTTGAATTTGTTGGTGATTTTCAATGTTGGGGTTGTTGTTGAATTTGTATTTGATTTTCAACGTTGAGTTTGATGCTGAATTTGTTCGTGTTATCAATGTTATTTTTTGAAATTTTTTGTATTTTTCAATGTTGAGCATGTTGTTGAATTTGTTGGAGCGATCAATGTTATTTTTTGAACTTTTTTGTATTTTTCAATGTTGAGGTTGTTGTTGAATTTGTTGGTGTTATCAATGTTTTTTTGAACTTTTTCTCTTCTTTTAAAAGTTGAGGTTATTGTTGAATTTGTTGGTATTTTTCAAAGTTATGGTTGTTGAATTTTTTGGCGTTTTTCATTGTTGAGGTTGTTGAAGTTGTTGTTGTTTTTCAATGTTGAGGTTGTTGTTGAATTTGTTGGCTTTTTTCAATGTTGAGGTTGTTGTTGAATTTGATGTTGATTTTCAATATTGAGTATGTTGTTGAATTTAACCGTGTTATCAATGTTATTTTTTGAACATTTTTGTATTTTTCAATGCCGAGGTTGTTGCTGAATTTGTTGGTCTTATCATTGTCATTTTTTGAACTTATCTGTATTTTTCAATGTTGAGATTGTTTTTGAATTCTTGGTGTTATCAATGTTTTTTTTGAACTTTTTCTCTTTTAAAACCAAAGGTTGTTGTTGAATTTGTTGGTGTTTTTCAATGTTGAGTTTCTTGTTGAATTAATTCTTGATTTTCAATATTGAGTTTGTTGTTGAATTTGTTGGTGTTATCAATGTTTATTTTGAACTTTTATGTAGTTTTCAATGTTGAGGTTGTTGTTGAATTTGTTGCTGTTATCAATGTTATTTTTTGAACATTTATTGCATTTTCAAAAGTTGAGCTTGTTGTTGAATTTGTTGGTTTTTTTCAATGTTGAGGTTGTGGTTGAATTTGTTGGTGATTTTCAATATTGAGGTTGCTGTTGAATGTGTTGGCTTTTTTCAATGTTGAGATTGTTGTTGAATTTGTTGGTGATTTTCAATGTTGAGGTTGTATTTCGATTTGATGGTGCCTTTCAGTATTGAGGTTGTTGTTGAATTTGTTGGCGTTATTTATTAACTTTTTCTCTTCTTTTAAAAGTTGAGGTTGTTTTTGAATTTTTTGAGATTTTCAATGTTGAGGTTGTTGTTGAATTTTGTTGGTGTTTTTCAATGTTGAGATTGTTGTTGAATTGGTTGCTGATTTTCAACGTTGAGGTCGTTGTTGAACTTTTTGGTGTCTTTCAATATTGAGGTTGTTGTTGAATTTGTTGGCGTTTTTCAATGTTGCGGTTGTTGTTGAATTTGATGGTGATTTTCAATATTGATGTTGATGTTGAAATGGTTGGTATTATCAATGTTATTTTTTGAACTTTTTTGTATTATTCTATGTTGAAGTTGTTTTTGAATTTGTTGGTATTTTTCAATGTTTAGGTTGTTGTTGAATTTGTTGGTGTTTTTAATTGTTAAGGTTGTTGTTGAATCTGTCGCTGTTTTTCAATGTTGAGGTGGTTGTTGAACGTGTTGCTGTTTTTCATTGTTGAGCTTTTTGTTGAATTTGTTGGTGTTATCAATGATTTTGTTGAACTTGTTTGTATTTATAATAGTTTAGGTTGTTGATGAATATGTTGGTGCTTTTCAATGTTGAGCTTGTTGAATTTGTTGGCGTTTTTCAATGTTGAGGTTGTTGAATTAGTTGGTGTTTCTCAATGTTGAGGTTGTCGTTGAATTTGTTGGTGATTTTCAATGTTGAAGTTGTTGTTGAATTTGTTGTTGATTTTCAGTTTTGAGGTTGTTATTGAATTTGTTTGTGTTATCAATTTTATTTTTTGAACTTTTTTGTATTTTTCAATATTGAGCTTGTTGTTGAATTTGTTGGTGTTTTTTAATGTTGAGGTTGTTGCATTTGTTGGTGATTTATAATATTGATGTTGTTGAAATTGTTGGTGATTTTCAATGTTGAGTTTGTTGTTGAATTTGTTGGTTTCTTTGAATATTGAGGTTGTTGTTGAATTGGTTGGCATTTTTCAATGTTGAGGTTGTTGTTGAATTTGGTGGCGTCTTTCAATGTTGAGGTTTTAATTGTACTTTTTCTCTTCTTTTAAAAGTTGAGGATGTTGTTGAATTTGTTGGTGATTTGCAATGTTGAGGTTATTGTTGAATTTGTTGGTGTTTTTCAATGTTGAGGTTGTTGTTGAATTTGTTGGCGTTTTTCAATGTTGAGATTGTTGTTGAACATGTTGGTGTCTTTCAATGTTGAGGTTGTTGTTGAATTTGTTGGAGATTTTCAATGTTGAGGTTGTTGATGAATTTGTTGGTGTTTTTCATTGTTGAGATTGTTGTTGAATTTGTTGGCATTTTTCAATGTTGAGGTTGTTGTTGAATTTGTTGGCGTCTTTCAATGTTGAGGTTTTTATTGTACTTTTTCTCTTCTTTTAAAAGTTGAGGTTGTTGTTGAATTTGTTGGTGATTTTCAATGTTTAGCTTGTTGTTGAATTTGTAGGTTTTTTTCAATGTTGAGGTTGTTGTTGAATTTGTTGGTGTTTTTCAATGTTGAGGTTGTTGTTGAATTTGTTGGCGTTTTTCAATGTTGAGGTTGTTGTTGAATTTGTCGGTATTATCAATGTTATTTTTTGAATATTTTTGTATTTTTCTATGTTGAGGTTGTTTTTGAATTAGTGGGTATTTTTCGATGTTAATTTTGTTGTTGAATTTGTTGGTGTTTTTCATTGTTGAGGATGTTGTGGAACTTGTTGCTGTTTTTCAATGCTGACGTTATTGTTGAACTTGTTGCTATCTTTCATTGTTGAGGTTTTTGTTGAATTTGATGGTGTTATCAATGTTTTTCGTTGAACCTGTTTGTATTTATAATAGTTAAGGTTGTTGATGAATTTGCTGGTGTTTTTCAATGTTGAGGTTGTTGTTGAATTTTTTGGTGTTTTTCATTGTTGAGGTCTTTGTTGAATTTGTTGGTGTTATCAATGTTTCTTTTGAACTTTTTCTCTTCTTTTAAAAGTTTAAGTTTTTGTTCAATTTGTTGGTATTTTTCATTGTTGCGGTTTTTGAATTTTTTGGTGTTTTTCATTGTTGAGGTTATTGAAGTTGTTGGTGTTTTTCAATGTTGAGGTTGTTGTTGAATTTGTTGGTGCTTTTCAATGTTGCGGTTGTTTTTGAATTTTTTGGTGTTTTTCATTGTAGAGGTTGTAGTTGAATTTGGTGGCATTTTTCAATGCTGAGTTTGTTGTTGAATTTGTTGGTGATTTTCAATATTGAAGTTGTTGAATTTGTTGGTGATTTTCAATGTTGAGGTTGTTGTAGAATTTGTTGGTGTCCTTCAATATTGAGGTTGTTGTTGAATTTGTTGGTTGCTTTCAATATTGAGGTTGTTGCATTTGTTGTTGATTTTCAATGTTGAGATCGTTGTTGAACTTGTTGGTGTCTTTCAATATTGAGGTTGTTGTTGAATTTGTTGGTGTTTTTCAACGTTGAGGTTGTTGTTGAATATGTTGGTGATTTTCAATGTTGAGGTTGTTGTTGAATTTGTTGGTATTATCAATGTTATTTTTTGAACTATTTTGTATTTTTCACTATTGAGGTTGTTGTTGAATTTGTTGGCGTTTTTCAATGTTGAGGTTGTTGTTGAATTTTGTGGTCATTTTCAATATTGATGTTGCTGAATATGTTGGTGATTTTCAATGTTGAGGTTGTTGTTGAATTTGTTGGTATCTTTCAATATTGAGGTTGTTATTGAATTTGTTGGCCTCTTTCAATGTTGAGGTTGTTGTTGAATTTCTTGGTGTTATCAATGTTTTTATTGCACTTTGTCTCTTCTTTTAAAAGTTGAGGTCGTTGTTGAATTTGTTGGTGATTTTCAATGTTGAGCTTGTTTTTGAATTTGTAGATTTTTTTCAATGTTGAGGTTGTTGTTGAATTTGTTGGTGTTTTTCAATGTTGAGGTTGATGTTGAATTTGTTGGTGATTTTCAATATTGAGGTTGTTGTTGAATTTGATGGTGTTTTTCAATGTTGAGATTGTTGTTCAATTTGTTGCTGATTTTCAATGTTGAGGTCGTTGTTGAACTTGTTGGTGTCTTTCAATATTGAGGTTGTTGTTGAATTTGTTGGTTTTTTTTCAATGTTGAGGTTGTTGTTGAATTTGTTGGTGATTTTCAATATTGAGGTTGTTGTTGAATTTGTTGGTATTATCAATGTTATTTTTTGAACTTTTTTGTATTTTTCTATGTTGAGGTTGTTTTTGCATTTGTTGGTATTTTTCGATGTCGAGTTGGTTGTTGAATTTGTTGGTGTTTTTCATTGTTGAGGATGTTGTTGAATTTGTCGCTGTTTTTCAATGTTGAGGTTGTTGTTGAACTTGTTGCTGTTTTTCATTGTTGAGGTTTTTGTTGAATTTGATGATGTTATCAATGTTTTTTGTTGAACTTGTTTGTATTTATAACAGTTAAGGTTGTTGATGAATTTGTTAGTATTTTTCAATGTTCAGGTTGTTGTATTTGTTGGTGTTTTTCAATGTTGAGGTTGTTCAATTAGTTGGTGTTATTCCATGTTGACGTTGTTGTTGAATTTGTTATTGATTTTCAATATAGAGTTTGTTGTTGAATTTGTTGGTGTTATCCATGTTATTTTTTAGTTTTTCCAATGTTGAGGTTGTTGCTGAATTTGTTGGTGCTATCAATGGTATTTTTTAAACTTTTTTGTATTTTTCTATGTTGAAGTTGTTTTTGAATTTGTTGATATTTTTCAATGTTTAGGTTGTTGTTGAATTTGTTGTTGTTTTTGATTGTTAAGGTTGTTGTTGAACTTGTTGCTGCTTTTCATTGTTGAGGTTTTTGTTGAATTTGTTGGTGTTAGCAATGTTTTTTGTTGAACTTGTTTGTATTTATAATAGTTTAGGTTCTTGATGAATTTGTTGGTGCTTTTCAATGTTGAGCTTGTTGAATTTGTGGGCGTTTTTCAATGCTGAGGTTGTTGAATTAGTTGGTGATTTTCAATGTTGAGGTTGTTGTTTAATTTGTTGTTGATTTTCAATATTGAGGTTGTTATTGAATTTGTTTGTGTTATCAATGGTATCTTTTGAACTTTTTTGTATTTTTCAATATTGAGGTTGTTGTTGAATTTGTTGGTGTTTTTCAATGTTGAGGTTGTGTTGAATTTGTTGGTGATTTTCAATATTGATGTTGTTGAATTTTTTGGTGATTTTCAATGTTGAGGTTGTATTTGAATTTGTTGGTGTCTTTCAATATTGAGGTTGTTGTTGAATTTGTTGGCGATTTTTAAAAACTTTTTCTCTTCTTTTAAAAGTTGAGGTTGTTGTTGCTTTTGTTGGTGTTTTTCAATGTTGAGCCTCTGGTTGAATTTGTAGGTTTTTATTATGTTGAGGTTTTTGTGGAATTTGTAGGTTTTTTTCAATGTTGAGGCTGTTGTTGAATTTGTTGGTATTTTTCAATGTTGAGGTTGTTGTTGAATTTTTTGGTGTTTTTCAATGTTGAGGTTGATGTTGAATTTGTTGGTAATTTTCAATATTGATGTTGCTGTTGAATGTGTTGGCGTTTTTCAATGTTGATGTCGATGTTCACCTTTTTGGTGTCTTTCAATGTTGAGGCTGTTGTTGAATTTGTTGGTGTTTTTCAATGTTGAGGTTGTTGTTGAATTTGTTGGTGTTTTTGAATGTTGAGGTTGATGTTGAATTTGTTGGTAATTTTCAATGTTGATGTCGATGTTCACCTTTTTGGTGTCTTTCAATATTGAGGTTGTTGTTGAATTTGTTGGTGTTTTTCAATGTTGATGTTCTTGAATTTGATGGTGATTTTTAATATTGAGGTTGTTGTTGAATTTATTGGTGTCATAAATGTTTTTTTTTGAACTTTTGTGTATTTTTCCAAGTTGAAGTTGTTTTTGAATTTGTTGGTATTTTTCAATGTTGAGGTTGTTGTTGAAATTGTTGGTGTTATCAATGTTTTTTGTTGAACTTGTTTGTATTTATAATAGATAAGTTTGTTGATGAATTTGTAGGTGCTTTTCAATGTTGAGCTTGTTGAATTTGTTGGTGTTTTTCAATGTTGAGTTTGTTGAATTAGTTGGTGTTTTTCAATGTTCAGGTTGTCGTTGAATTTGTTGGTGAATTTCAATGTTCAGGTTGTTGTTGAATTTGTTGTTGATTTTCAATATTGAGTTTGTTGTTGAATTTGTGGATTTTATCAATGTTATTTTTTGTATTTTTAAATGCTGAGGTTGTTATTGAATTTGTTGGCGTTTTTCAATGTTTGTTGTTGAATTTGTTGGTGATTTATAATATTGATGTTGTTGAAATTGTTGCGATTTTCAATGTTGAGGTTGTAGATGAATTTGTTGATGTCTTTCAATATTGAGTTTGTTGTTGAACTTGTTGGCGTTTTTCAATGTTGAGGTTGTTGTTGAACTTGTTTGTTTTTTTTGAACTTTTTCTCTTCTTTTAAAATTTGAGGTTGTTGTTGAATTTGTTGGTGTTTTTCAATGTTGAGCTTCTGGTTGAATTTGTAGGTTTTTTTCAATGTTGAGGTTGTTGTTGAATTTGTTGGTGTTTTTCAAAGTTGAGGTTGTTGTTGAATTTGTTGGTGTTTTTAAATATTGAGTTTGTTGTTGAATTTGTTGGTGTTATCCATGTAATTTTTTGAAAATTTTTGTAATTTTCAATGTTGAGGTTGTTGTTGAAGTTGTTTGTGTTTTTCAATGTTCACGTTATATTAAAATGTGTTGCTTTTTATCAATGTTGAGGTTGTTGTTGAATTTGTGGGTGATTTTCAATATTGAATACGTTGAATTTGTTGGTGAATTTCACTATTGAGGTTGTTTAATTTGTTGGTGATTTTCAACGTTGAGGTTGTTGTTGAATTTGTTGACGTTTTTTCAATGTTGAGGATGTTGTTGAATTTGTTGGTGTTATCAATGTTTATTTTGAGCTTTTTCTCTTCTTTTAATAGTCGAGATTGTTGTTGAATTTGTTGTTGTTTTTCAAAGTTGAGGTTGTTGTTGAATTTGTTGGTGTTATCAATGTTATTTTTTGAACATTTTTTGTTTTTTAAATGTTGAGGTTATTTTTGATTTTGTTGGTATTTTTCAATGTTGATGTTGTTGTTGTTTTATTTGGTGTTTTTCTTTGTTGAGGTTGTTGTTGAATTTATAGCTGTTTTTCAATGTTGAGGTTGTTGTTGAATTTGTTGGTGATTTTCAATGTTGAGGTTGTTGAATTTGTTGGTTTTTTCAAGATTGACGTTGTTGTTGAAATTGATGTTGATTTTCAATATTGAGTTTGTTGTTGAATTTGCTGGTGTTATCAATGATATTTTTTGAACTTTTTTTGTATTTTCCAATGTTGAGGTTGTTGTTGAATTTGTTGGTGTTATCAATGTTATTTTTTCAACTTTTTTGTATTTTTCAATATTGAGGTTGTTGTTGAATTTGTTGGCGTTTTTCAATGTTGAGGTTGTTGTTGAATTTGTTGGTGATTTTCAATATTGATGTTATTGAATTTGTTGGTGCTTTTCAATGTTGAGGTTGTTGTTGAATTTGTTGGTGTCTTTCAATATTGAGGTTGTTGTTGAATTTGTTGGCGTTTTTCAATGTTGAGGTTGTTGTTGAATTTCTTGGTCTTATCAATGAATTTTTAGAACTTTTTCTCTACTTTTAATAGTTGAGGTTGTTGTTAAATTTCTTCATGCTTTTTATCAATGTTGTGGTTGTTGTTGAATTTGTTGGTGATTTTCAATGCTGAGGTTGTTGTTGAAAATGTTGGCGTTTTTCAACGTTGAGATTGTTGTTGAATTTGTTGGTGATTTTAAATGTTGAGGTTGTTGTTGAATTTGTTGGTGATTTTCAGTAGTGAGATTGTTGTTGGATTTGCTGGTGTTATCAATGTTATTTTTTGAACTTTTTTGTATTTTTCAATGTTGAGGTTGATTTTGAATTTGTTGGTATTTTTCAATGTTGTGGTTGTTGTTGAATTTGTTGGTGATATTCAATGTTGAGGTTGTTGATTTTGTTGATGTTTTTCAATGTTGATGTTTTTGTTGAATTTGTCGTTGATTTTCAATATTGGTTTTGTTGTTGATTTTGATGGTGTTATCAATGTTATTTTTTGAAATTTTTTCTATTTTCAAATGTTGAGCTGGTTGTTCCATTTGTTGGTGTTATCAGTGTTATTTTTGAACTTTTTATCTTCTTTTAAAATTGGAGGTTGTTGTTGAATTTGTTGGTATTTTTCAATGTTGCGGTTGTTGTTGAATTATTTGGTGTTTTTCATTGTTGAGGTTGTTGAATTTGTGGGTTTTTTTCAATGTAGAGGATGTTGTTGAATTTATTGGTGTTTTTATATTGTTGAGGATGTTGTTGAATTTGTTGGTTTTATCAATGTTATTTTTTGAACTTTCAATGTTGAGGTTGTTGATTTTGTTGGTGTTTTCAATGTTTTTTTTGAACTTTTTCTCTTCTTTTAAAAGTTGAGGATGTTTCTGAATTTGTTTGTATTTTTCATTGTGGCGGTTTTTGAATTCATTGGTGTTTTTCATTGTTGAGGTTGTTGAAGTTGTTGGTGTTTTTCAATGTTGAGGTTGTTGTTGAATTTGTTGGTGTTTTTCATTGTTGAGATTGTTGTTGAATTTGTTGGTGTTTTTCAATGTTGAGGTTGTTGTTGAATTTTTTGGTGTTTTTCATTGTAGAGATTGTAGTTGAATTTGTTGCTTTTTATCAATGTTGTGGTTGTTGTTGAATTTGTTGGAGATTTTCAATGCTGAGGTTGTTGTTGAATTTGTTGGTCATTATCAATATTCATGTAGTTGAATTTGTTGGTGATTTTCAATGTTGAGGTTGTTGTAGAATTTGTTGGTCTCTTTCAATATTGAAGCTGTTGTTGAATTTGTTGGTTTTTTTCAATGCTGAGGTTGTTGTTAAATTAGTTGGTGACTTTCAATATTGAGGTTGTTGAATTTTTTGGTGTTTTTCAATGTTGAGGTTGATGTTGAATTTGTTGGTGATTTTCAATATTGAAGTTGTTGTTGAAAATGTTGGCGTTTTTCAACATTGAGATTGTTGTTGAATTTGTTGGTGATTTTCAGTATTGAGATTGTTGTTGGATTTGCTGGTGTTATCAATGTTATTTTTTGAACTTTTTTGTATTTTTCAATGTTGAGGTTGATTTTGAATTTATTGGTATTTTTCAATTTTGTTGTTGTTGTTGAATTTTTTGGTGTTTTTCATTGTTGTGGTTGTTGATTTTGTTGGTGTTTTCAATGTTTTTTTGAACTTTTTCTCTTCTTTTAAAAGTTGAGGATGTTGTTGAATTTGTTTGCATTTTTCATTGTGGCGGTTGTTGAATTCATTGGTGTTTTTCATTGTTGAGGTTGTTGAAGTTGTTGGTGTTTTTCATTGTTGAGATTGTTGTTGAATTTGTTGGTGTTTTTCAATGTTGCGGTTGTTGTTGAATTTTTTGGTGTTTTTCATTGTAGAGATTGTAGTTGAATTTGGTGCTTTTTATCAATGTTGTGGTTGTTGTTGAATTTGTTGGTGATTTTCAATGCTGAGGTTGTTGTTGAATTTGTTGGTCATTATCAATATTGAAGTTGTTGAATTTGTTTGGTGATTTTCAATGTGGAGGTTGTTGTAGAATTTGTTGGTCTCTATCAATATTGAAGCTGTTGTTGAATTTGATGGTGTTTTTCAATGCTGAGGTTGTTGTTGAATTAGTTGGTGACTTTCAATATTGAGGTTGTTGAATTTTTTGGTGATTTTCAATGTTGAGGTTGTTGTTGAATTTGTTAGTGATTTTCAGTATTGAGGTTGTTGTTGAATTTGTTGGTGTTATCAATGTTATTTTTTGAACATTTTTTGTATTTTTCAATGTTGAGGTTGTTTTTGATTTTGTTGGTATTTTTCAATGTTGAGGTTGTTTTTTTTGGTGTTTTTCATTGTTGAGGTTGTTGTTGAATTTGTTGCTGTTTTTCAATGTTGAGGTTGTTATTGAATTTGTTGGTGATTTTCAATGATGAGGTTGTTGAATTTGTTGGTGTTTTTCAATGTTGAGGTTGTTGAATTTGTTGGCATTTTTCAATGTTGACGTTGTTGTTGAAATTGATGTTGATTTTCATATTGAGTTTGTTATTGAATTTGTTGGTGTTACCAATGTTATTTTTTGAAATTTTTTGTATTTTCCAATATTGAGGTTGTTGTTTAATTTGTTGGTGTTTTCAAAGTTATTTTTTGAACTTTTTTGTATTTTTCAATATTGATGTTGTTATTGAATTTGTTGGTGTTTTTCAATGTTGAGGTTGTTGTTGAATTTGTTGGTGATTTTCAATATTCATGTTATTGAATTTGTTGGTGATTTTCAATGTTGAGGTTGTTGTTGAATTTGTTGGTGTCTTTCAATATTGAGGTTGTTGTTGAATTTGTTGGCGTTTTTCAATGTTGAGGTTGTTGTTGAATTTCTTGTCTTATCAATGTTTTTTTTGAACTTTTCCTCTTCTTTTAATAGTTGAGGTTGTTGTTGAATTTGTTGGTGTTTTTTAACGTTGAGCTTCTGGTTGAATTTGTAGGTTTCTTTGCAATGTTGAGGTTGTTGTTGAAGTTGTTGGTGTTTTTCATTTTTGAGGTTTCATGTTGATTTTGTTGGTGACTTTCAATATTGAAGTTGTTGTTGAAAAAGTTGAAGTTTTTCAATGTTGAGACTGTTGTTGAATTTGTTTCTGATTTTCAATGTTGAGGTCGTTGTTGAACTTGGTGTCTTTCAATATTGTGGTTGTTGTTGAATTTGTTAGCGTTTTTCAACGTTGAGGTTGTTGTTGAATTTTTTGGTGTTTTATCATTGTTGAGGCTGTTGTTTAATTTGTTGGTGATATTCAATGTTGAGTTTGTTCATTTTGTTGGTGTTATCAATGTTATTTTTTGAACTTTTTTCTATTTATAAATGTTGAGGTTGTTGTTCAATTTGTTGGTGTTATCAGTGTTATTTTTGAACTTTTTATCTTCTTTTAAAATTGGAGGTTGTTGTTGAATTTGTTGGTATTTTTCAATGTTGCGGTTGTTATTGAATTATTTGGTGTTTTTCAATATTGATGCTGTTGTTGAATTTGTTGGTATTTTTGAATGTTGCGGTTGTTTTTGAATTATTTGGTGTTTTTCAATGTAGAGGTTGTTGTTGAATTTATTGGTGTTTTTATATTGTTGAGGTTGTTGTTGAATTTGTTGGTTTTATCAATGTTATTTTTTGAACTTATTTGTATTTTTCAATGTTGAGGTTGTTGTTGAATTTGTTGGTGTTATCAATGTTTTTTTTGAACTTTTTCTCTTCTTTTAATAGTTGAGGATGTTGTTGAATTTGTTTGTATTTTTCATCGTGGCGGTTTTTGAATTCTTTAGTGTTTTTCATTGTTGATGTTGTTGAAGTTGTTGGTGTTTTTCAATGTTGAGGTTGTAGTTGAATTTGTTGCTTTTTTTCAATGTTGTGGTTGTTGTTGAATTTGAGGGTGATTATCAATATTGAAGTTATTGAATTTGTTGGTGTTTTTCAATGTTGAGGTTGTTTTTGAATTTGTTGGGGATTTTCAATATTGAGGTTGTTGTTAAATTTGTTGGCATTATTCAATGTTGAGGTTGTTGTTGAATTTGTTGGTGATTTTCAATATTGATGTTGAATTTGTTGGTGATTTTCAATGTTGAGGATGTTGTTGAATTTGTTGGTGTTTTTCAATATTGAGGTTGTTGTTGAATTTGTTGGTGTTTTTCAATGTTGAGGTTGTTGTTGAATTTGTTGGTGTTATCAATGTTTTTTTGAACTTTTTCTCTTCTTTTAAAAGTTGAGGTTGTTGTTGAATTTGTAGGTTTTTTCAATGTTTATATTGTTGTTGAATTTGTTGATGTATTTCATTTTTCAGGTTGTTGTTGAATTTGTTCGTGTTATCAATGTTTTTTATTGAACTTTTTTGTATTTTTAAAAGTTAAGGTTGTTTATGAATTTGTTGTTGTTTTTCAATGTTGAGGTTGTTCAATTTGCTGGTGATTTTCAACATTAAAGTTGTTGTTGAAATTGATGGTTTTATCAATGTTATTTTTTGAACTTTTATGTACTATTAAATGTGGATGTTGTTGGTGAATTTGTTGGAGTTTTTCAATGTTGAGGTTGTTGTTGAATTTGTTGGTGATTTTCAATATTGAGGTTGTTGTTGAATTTGTTGGCGTTTTTCAATGTTAAAGATTCTTGTTGAATTTGTTGCTGATTTTCAATGTTGAGGTTGTTGTTGAAATTGTTGGTGTCTTTCAATATTAAGGTTGTTGTTGAATTTGTTGGTGTTTTTCAATGTTGAGGTTGTTGTTGAATTTGTTCGTGATTTTCAATGTTGAGGTTGTTGAATTTGTTTGTGATTTTCAATGTTGAGGTTGTTGTTGAACTTGTTGGTGTCTTTCAATATTGTGGTTGTTGTTGAATTTATTGGTGTTATCTATGTTTTTTTTGAACTTTTTCTCTTCTTTTAAAAGTTGAGGTTCTTGTTGAATTTGTTGGTGGTTTTGAATGTTAAGCTTGTTGTTGAATTTGTTGGTTTTTTCCATCTTGACGTTGTTGTTGAATTTGTTGGTGATTTTCAATGTTGGGGTTGTTGTTGAATTTGTATTTGATTTTCAACGTTGAGTTTGATGCTGAATTTGTTCGTGTTATCAATGTTATTTTTTGAAATTTTTTGTATTTTTCAATGTTGAGCATGTTGTTGAATTTGTTGGAGCGATCAATGTTATTTTTTGAACTTTTTTGTATTTTTCAATGTTGAGGTTGTTGTTGAATTTGTTGGTGTTATCAATGTTTTTTTGAACTTTTTCTCTTCTTTTAAAAGTTGAGGTTATTGTTGAATTTGTTGGTATTTTTCAAAGTTATGGTTGTTGAATTTTTTGGCGTTTTTCATTGTTGAGGTTGTTGAAGTTGTTGTTGTTTTTCAATGTTGAGGTTGTTGTTGAATTTGTTGGCTTTTTTCAATGTTGAGGTTGTTGTTGAATTTGATGTTGATTTTCAATATTGAGTATGTTGTTGAATTTAACGGTGTTATCAATGTTATTTTTTGAACATTTTTGTATTTTTCAATGCCGAGGTTGTTGCTGAATTTGTTGGTCTTATCATTGTCATTTTTTGAACTTATCTGTATTTTTCAATGTTGAGATTGTTTTTGAATTCTTGGTGTTATCAATGTTTTTTTTGAACTTTTTCTCTTTTAAAACCAAAGGTTGTTGTTGAATTTGTTGGTGTTTTTCAATGTTGAGTTTCTTGTTGAATTAATTCTTGATTTTCAATATTGAGTTTGTTGTTGAATTTGTTGGTGTTATCAATGTTTATTTTGAACTTTTATGTAGTTTTCAATGTTGAGGTTGTTGTTGAATTTGTTGCTGTTATCAATGTTATTTTTTGAACATTTATTGCATTTTCAAAAGTTGAGCTTGTTGTTGAATTTGTTGGTTTTTTTCAATGTTGAGGTTGTTGTTGAATTTGTTGGTGTGTTTCAATGTTGATTTTGTTGAATTTGTTGGTGATTTTCAATATTCAGGTTGTTGTGGAATTTGTTGGTGTTATCAATGTTATTTGTTGAACTTTTTTGTATTTTTCAATGTTTAGGTTGTTGTTGAATTTGTTGGTGTTATCAATGTTATTTTTTGTAATTTTTTGTATTTTTCAATGTTAAGGTTATTGTTCAATTTGTTGGTGTATTTCCATGTTGAGGTTGTTCAATTTGTTGGTGATTTTGAATATTGAGGTTGTTGTTGAATTTGTTGGTATTTTTCAATGTTGAGGTTGTTGTTGAATTTGTCGGTGTTTTTCAATGTTGAGGTTGTTTTTGAATTTGTTGGGGATTTTCAATATTGAGGTTGTTGTTGAATTTGTTGGTGATTTTCAATATTGATGTTGAATTGGTTGGTGATTTTCAATGTTGAGGATGTTGTTGAATTTGTTGGTGTTTTTCAATATTGAGGTTGTTGTTGAATTTGTTGGTGTTTTTCAATGTTGAGGTTGTTGTTGAATTTGTTGGTGTTATCAATGTTTTTTTTGAACTTTTTTGTATTTTTAAAAGTTAAGGTTGTTTATGAATTTGTTGTTGTTTTTCAATGTTGAGGTTGTTCAATTTGCTGGTGATTTTCAACATTAAAGTTGTTGTTGAATTTGATGGTTTTATCAATGTTATTTTTTGAACTTTTATGTACTATTAAATGTGGATGTTGTTGGTGAATTTGTTGGAGTTTTTCAATGTTGAGGTTGTTGTTGAATTTGTTGGTGATTTTCAATATTGAGGTTGTTGTTGAATTTGTTGGCGTTTTTCAATGTTAAAGATTCTTGTTGAATTTGTTGCTGATTTTCAATGTTGAGGTTGTTGTTGAAATTGTTGGTGTCTTTCAATATTGAGGTTGTTGTTGAATTTGTTGGTGTTTTTCAATGTTGAGGTTGTTGTTGAATTTGTTCGTGATTTTCAGTGTTGAGGTTGTTGAATTTGTTTGTGATTTTCAATGTTGAGGTTGTTGTTGAACTTGTTGGTGTCTTTCAATATTGAGGTTGTTGTTGAATTTATTGGTGTTATCTATGTTTTTTTTGAACTTTTTCTCTTCTTTTAAAAGTTGAGGTTCTTGTTGAATTTGTTGGTGGTTTTGAATGTTAAGCTTGTTGTTGAATTTGTTGGTTTTTTCCATCTTGACGTTGTTGTTGAATTTGTTGGTGATTTTCAATGTTGGGGTTGTTGTTGAATTTGTATTTGATTTTCAACGTTGAGTTTGATGCTGAATTTGTTCATGTTATCAATGTTATTTTTAGAAATTTTTTGTATTTTTCAATGTTGAGCATGTTGTTGAATTTGTTGGAGCGATCAATGTTATTTTTTGAACTTTTTTGTATTTTTCAATGTTGAGGTTGTTGTTGAATTTGTTGGTGTTATCAATGTTTTTTTGAACTTTTTCTCTTCTTTTAAAAGTTGAGGTTATTGTTGAATTTGTTGGTATTTTTCAAAGTTATGGTTGTTGAATTTTTTGGCGTTTTTCATTGTTGAGGTTCTGGAAGTTGTTGGTGTTTTTCAATGTTGAGGTTGTTGTTGAATTTGTTGGCTTTTTTCAATGTTGAGGTTGTTGTTGAATTTGATGTTGATTTTCAATATTGAGTATGTTGTTGAATTTAACCGTGTTATCAATGTTATTTTTTGAACATTTTTGTATTTTTCAATGCCGAGGTTGTTGCTGAATTTGTTGGCTTTTTTCAATGTTGAGGTTGTTGTTGAATTTGATGTTGATTTTCAATATTGAGTATGTTGTTGAATTTAACGGTGTTATCAATGTTATTTTTTGAACATTTTTGTATTTTTCAATGCCGAGGTTGTTGCTGAATTTGTTGGTCTTATCAATGTCATTTTTTGAACTTATCTGTATTTTTCAATGTTGAGATTGTTTTTGAATTCTTGGTGTTATCAATGTTTTTTTTGAACTTTTTCTCTTTTAAAACCAAAGGTTGTTGTTGAATTTGTTGGTGTTTTTCAATGTTGAGTTTCTTGTTGAATTAATTCTTGATTTTCAATATTGAGTTTGTTGTTGAATTTGTTGGTGTTATCAATGTTTATTTTGAACTTTTATGTAGTTTTCAATGTTGAGGTTGTTGTTGAATTTGTTGCTGTTATCAATGTTATTTTTTGAACTTTTTTGTATTTTTCAATGTTGCGACTGTTGATGAATTATTTGGTGTTTTCATTGTTGAGGTTGTTGAACTTGTTTGTATTTTTAAAAGTTAAGGTTGTTGTTGAATTTGTTGGTGCTTTTCAATGTTGAGGTTGTTCAATTGGTAGGTGATTTTCAACATTGACATTGTTGTTGAATTTGTTGGTTTTATCAATGTTCTTTTTTGAACTTTTTTGTTCTTTTAAATGTTGAGGTTGTTGGTGAATCTGTTGGAGTTTTTAAATGTTGAGGTTGTTGTTGTATTTGTTGGTGATTTTCAATATTGTGGTTGTTGTTGAATTTGTTGGCGTTTTTCAATGTTGAGATTCTTGTTGAGTTTGTTGGTGTTTTTCAATGTTGAGGTTGTTGTTGAATTTGTTGGTGTTATCAATGTTTTTTTTGAACTTTTTCTCTTCTTTTAAAAGTTTTGTTTGTTGCTGAATTTGTTGGTGTTTTTCAACGTTGAGCTTGTTGTTGAATTTGTTGGCTTTGTCAATGTTGAGGTTGTTGTTTAATTTGTTCGTGTAATCAATTTTATTTTTTGAACTTTTTGTATTTTTCAATGCTGAGATTGTTGTTGAATTTGTTGGTGTTATCAATGTATTTTGGAACTTATTCTCTTCTTTTAAAAGTTGAGGTTATTGTTGAATTTGTTGGTGTTTTTCAATGTTGAGATTGTTGTTAAATTCGTTGGTGTTTTTCATTGTTGAGGTTGTTCAATTTGTTGGTGATTTTCAATATTGTGGTTGTTGTTGAATTTGTTGGTGTTTTTCAATATTGAGGTTGCTGTTGAATTTGTTGGCATTTTTCAATGTTGAGGTTGTTGTTGTATTTGTTGGTGATTTTCAGTATTGATGTTGAATTGGTTGGTGATTTTCAATGTTGAGGATGTTGTTGAATTTGTTGGTGTTTTTCAATATTGAGGTTGTTGTTGAATTTGTTGGTGTTTTTCAATGTTGAGGTTGTTGTTGAATTTGTTGGTGTTATCAATGTTTTTTTGAACTTTTTCTCTTCTTTTAAAAGTTGAGGTTGTTGTTGAATTCCTTGGTGTTTTTAAATGTTGAGCCTGTTGTTGAATTTGTAGGTTTTTTCAATGTTTATATTGTTGTTGAATTTGTTGATGTATTTCATTTTTCAGGTTGTTGTTGAATTTGTTCGTGTTATCAATGTTTTTTATTGAACTTTTTTGTATTTTTAAAAGTTAAGGTTGTTTATGAATTTGTTGTTGTTTTTCAATCTTGAGGTTGTTCAATTTGCTGTTGATTTCCAACATTAAAGTTGTTGTTGAATTTGATGGTTTTATCAATGTTATTTTTTGAACTTTTATGTACTATTAAATGTGGATGTTGTTGGTGAATTTGTTGGAGTTTTTCAATGTTGAGGTTGTTGTTGAATTTGTTGGTGATTTTCAATATTGAGGTTGTTGTTGAATTTGTTGGCGTTTTTCAATGTTAAAGATTCTTGTTGAATTTGTTGCTGATTTTCAATGTTGAGGTTGTTGTTGAAATTGTTGGTGTCTTTCAATATTGAGGTTGTTGTTGAATTTGTTGGTGTTTTTCAATGTTGAGGTTGTTGTTGAATTTGTTCGTGATTTTCAGTGTTGAGGTTGTTGAATTTGTTTGTGATTTTCAATGTTGAGGTTGTTGTTGAACTTGTTGGTGTCTTTCAATATTGAGGTTGTTGTTGAATTTATTGGTGTTATCTATGTTTTTTTTGAACTTTTTCTCTTCTTTTAAAAGTTGAGGTTCTTGTTGAATTTGTTGGTGGTTTTGAATGTTAAGCTTGTTGTTGAATTTGTTGGTTTTTTCCATCTTGACGTTGTTGTTGAATTTGTTGGTGATTTTCAATGTTGGGGTTGTTGTTGAATTTGTATTTGATTTTCAACGTTGAGTTTGATGCTGAATTTGTTCATGTTATCAATGTTATTTTTAGAAATTTTTTGTATTTTTCAATGTTGAGCATGTTGTTGAATTTGTTGGAGCGATCAATGTTATTTTTTGAACTTTTTTGTATTTTTCAATGTTGAGGTTGTTGTTGAATTTGTTGGTGTTATCAATGTTTTTTTGAACTTTTTCTCTTCTTTTAAAAGTTGAGGTTATTGTTGAATTTGTTGGTATTTTTCAAAGTTATGGTTGTTGAATTTTTTGGCGTTTTTCATTGTTGAGGTTCTGGAAGTTGTTGGTGTTTTTCAATGTTGAGGTTGTTGTTGAATTTGTTGGCTTTTTTCAATGTTGAGGTTGTTGTTGAATTTGATGTTGATTTTCAATATTGAGTATGTTGTTGAATTTAACCGTGTTATCAATGTTATTTTTTGAACATTTTTGTATTTTTCAATGCCGAGGTTGTTGCTGAATTTGTTGGCTTTTTTCAATGTTGAGGTTGTTGTTGAATTTGATGTTGATTTTCAATATTGAGTATGTTGTTGAATTTAACGGTGTTATCAATGTTATTTTTTGAACATTTTTGTATTTTTCAATGCCGAGGTTGTTGCTGAATTTGTTGGTCTTATCAATGTCATTTTTTGAACTTATCTGTATTTTTCAATGTTGAGATTGTTTTTGAATTCTTGGTGTTATCAATGTTTTTTTTGAACTTTTTCTCTTTTAAAACCAAAGGTTGTTGTTGAATTTGTTGGTGTTTTTCAATGTTGAGTTTCTTGTTGAATTAATTCTTGATTTTCAATATTGAGTTTGTTGTTGAATTTGTTGGTGTTATCAATGTTTATTTTGAACTTTTATGTAGTTTTCAATGTTGAGGTTGTTGTTGAATTTGTTGCTGTTATCAATGTTATTTTTTGAACTTTTTTGTATTTTTCAATGTTGCGACTGTTGATGAATTATTTGGTGTTTTCATTGTTGAGGTTGTTGAACTTGTTTGTATTTTTAAAAGTTAAGGTTGTTGTTGAATTTGTTGGTGCTTTTCAATGTTGAGGTTGTTCAATTGGTAGGTGATTTTCAACATTGACATTGTTGTTGAATTTGTTGGTTTTATCAATGTTCTTTTTTGAACTTTTTTGTTCTTTTAAATGTTGAGGTTGTTGGTGAATCTGTTGGAGTTTTTAAATGTTGAGGTTGTTGTTGTATTTGTTGGTGATTTTCAATATTGTGGTTGTTGTTGAATTTGTTGGCGTTTTTCAATGTTGAGATTCTTGTTGAGTTTGTTGGTGTTTTTCAATGTTGAGGTTGTTGTTGAATTTGTTGGTGTTATCAATGTTTTTTTTGAACTTTTTCTCTTCTTTTAAAAGTTTTGTTTGTTGCTGAATTTGTTGGTGTTTTTCAACGTTGAGCTTGTTGTTGAATTTGTTGGCTTTGTCAATGTTGAGGTTGTTGTTTAATTTGTTCGTGTAATCAATTTTATTTTTTGAACTTTTTGTATTTTTCAATGCTGAGATTGTTGTTGAATTTGTTGGTGTTATCAATGTATTTTGGAACTTATTCTCTTCTTTTAAAAGTTGAGGTTATTGTTGAATTTGTTGGTGTTTTTCAATGTTGAGATTGTTGTTAAATTCGTTGGTGTTTTTCATTGTTGAGGTTGTTCAATTTGTTGGTGATTTTCAATATTGTGGTTGTTGTTGAATTTGTTGGTGTTTTTCAATATTGAGGTTGCTGTTGAATTTGTTGGCATTTTTCAATGTTGAGGTTGTTGTTGTATTTGTTGGTGATTTTCAGTATTGATGTTGAATTGGTTGGTGATTTTCAATGTTGAGGATGTTGTTGAATTTGTTGGTGTTTTTCAATATTGAGGTTGTTGTTGAATTTGTTGGTGTTTTTCAATGTTGAGGTTGTTGTTGAATTTGTTGGTGTTATCAATGTTTTTTTGAACTTTTTCTCTTCTTTTAAAAGTTGAGGTTGTTGTTGAATTCCTTGGTGTTTTTAAATGTTGAGCCTGTTGTTGAATTTGTAGGTTTTTTCAATGTTTATATTGTTGTTGAATTTGTTGATGTATTTCATTTTTCAGGTTGTTGTTGAATTTGTTCGTGTTATCAATGTTTTTTATTGAACTTTTTTGTATTTTTAAAAGTTAAGGTTGTTTATGAATTTGTTGTTGTTTTTCAATCTTGAGGTTGTTCAATTTGCTGTTGATTTCCAACATTAAAGTTGTTGTTGAATTTGATGGTTTTATCAATGTTATTTTTTGAACTTTTATGTACTATTAAATGTGGATGTTGTTGGTGAATTTGTTGGAGTTTTTCAATGTTGAGGTTGTTGTTGAATTTGTTGGTGATTTTCAATATTGAGGTTGTTGTTGAATTTGTTGGCGTTTTTCAATGTTAAAGATTCTTGTTGAATTTGTTGCTGATTTTCAATGTTGAGGTTGTTGTTGAAATTGTTGGTGTCTTTCAATATTGAGGTTGTTGTTGAATTTGTTGGTGTTTTTCAATGTTGAGGTTGTTGTTGAATTTGTTCGTGATTTTCAGTGTTGAGGTTGTTGAATTTGTTTGTGATTTTCAATGTTGAGGTTGTTGTTGAACTTGTTGGTGTCTTTCAATATTGAGGTTGTTGTTGAATTTATTGGTGTTATCTATGTTTTTTTTGAACTTTTTCTCTTCTTTTAAAAGTTGAGGTTCTTGTTGAATTTGTTGGTGGTTTTGAATGTTAAGCTTGTTGTTGAATTTGTTGGTTTTTTCCATCTTGACGTTGTTGTTGAATTTGTTGGTGATTTTCAATGTTGGGGTTGTTGTTGAATTTGTATTTGATTTTCAACGTTGAGTTTGATGCTGAATTTGTTCATGTTATCAATGTTATTTTTAGAAATTTTTTGTATTTTTCAATGTTGAGCATGTTGTTGAATTTGTTGGAGCGATCAATGTTATTTTTTGAACTTTTTTGTATTTTTCAATGTTGAGGTTGTTGTTGAATTTGTTGGTGTTATCAATGTTTTTTTGAACTTTTTCTCTTCTTTTAAAAGTTGAGGTTATTGTTGAATTTGTTGGTATTTTTCAAAGTTATGGTTGTTGAATTTTTTGGCGTTTTTCATTGTTGAGGTTCTGGAAGTTGTTGGTGTTTTTCAATGTTGAGGTTGTTGTTGAATTTGTTGGCTTTTTTCAATGTTGAGGTTGTTGTTGAATTTGATGTTGATTTTCAATATTGAGTATGTTGTTGAATTTAACCGTGTTATCAATGTTATTTTTTGAACATTTTTGTATTTTTCAATGCCGAGGTTGTTGCTGAATTTGTTGGCTTTTTTCAATGTTGAGGTTGTTGTTGAATTTGATGTTGATTTTCAATATTGAGTATGTTGTTGAATTTAACGGTGTTATCAATGTTATTTTTTGAACATTTTTGTATTTTTCAATGCCGAGGTTGTTGCTGAATTTGTTGGTCTTATCAATGTCATTTTTTGAACTTATCTGTATTTTTCAATGTTGAGATTGTTTTTGAATTCTTGGTGTTATCAATGTTTTTTTTGAACTTTTTCTCTTTTAAAACCAAAGGTTGTTGTTGAATTTGTTGGTGTTTTTCAATGTTGAGTTTCTTGTTGAATTAATTCTTGATTTTCAATATTGAGTTTGTTGTTGAATTTGTTGGTGTTATCAATGTTTATTTTGAACTTTTATGTAGTTTTCAATGTTGAGGTTGTTGTTGAATTTGTTGCTGTTATCAATGTTATTTTTTGAACTTTTTTGTATTTTTCAATGTTGCGACTGTTGATGAATTATTTGGTGTTTTCATTGTTGAGGTTGTTGAACTTGTTTGTATTTTTAAAAGTTAAGGTTGTTGTTGAATTTGTTGGTGCTTTTCAATGTTGAGGTTGTTCAATTGGTAGGTGATTTTCAACATTGACATTGTTGTTGAATTTGTTGGTTTTATCAATGTTCTTTTTTGAACTTTTTTGTTCTTTTAAATGTTGAGGTTGTTGGTGAATCTGTTGGAGTTTTTAAATGTTGAGGTTGTTGTTGTATTTGTTGGTGATTTTCAATATTGTGGTTGTTGTTGAATTTGTTGGCGTTTTTCAATGTTGAGATTCTTGTTGAGTTTGTTGGTGTTTTTCAATGTTGAGGTTGTTGTTGAATTTGTTGGTGTTATCAATGTTTTTTTTGAACTTTTTCTCTTCTTTTAAAAGTTTTGTTTGTTGCTGAATTTGTTGGTGTTTTTCAACGTTGAGCTTGTTGTTGAATTTGTTGGCTTTGTCAATGTTGAGGTTGTTGTTTAATTTGTTCGTGTAATCAATTTTATTTTTTGAACTTTTTGTATTTTTCAATGCTGAGATTGTTGTTGAATTTGTTGGTGTTATCAATGTATTTTGGAACTTATTCTCTTCTTTTAAAAGTTGAGGTTATTGTTGAATTTGTTGGTGTTTTTCAATGTTGAGATTGTTGTTAAATTCGTTGGTGTTTTTCATTGTTGAGGTTGTTCAATTTGTTGGTGATTTTCAATATTGTGGTTGTTGTTGAATTTGTTGGTGTTTTTCAATATTGAGGTTGCTGTTGAATTTGTTGGCATTTTTCAATGTTGAGGTTGTTGTTGTATTTGTTGGTGATTTTCAGTATTGATGTTGAATTGGTTGGTGATTTTCAATGTTGAGGATGTTGTTGAATTTGTTGGTGTTTTTCAATATTGAGGTTGTTGTTGAATTTGTTGGTGTTTTTCAATGTTGAGGTTGTTGTTGAATTTGTTGGTGTTATCAATGTTTTTTTGAACTTTTTCTCTTCTTTTAAAAGTTGAGGTTGTTGTTGAATTCCTTGGTGTTTTTAAATGTTGAGCCTGTTGTTGAATTTGTAGGTTTTTTCAATGTTTATATTGTTGTTGAATTTGTTGATGTATTTCATTTTTCAGGTTGTTGTTGAATTTGTTCGTGTTATCAATGTTTTTTATTGAACTTTTTTGTATTTTTAAAAGTTAAGGTTGTTTATGAATTTGTTGTTGTTTTTCAATCTTGAGGTTGTTCAATTTGCTGTTGATTTCCAACATTAAAGTTGTTGTTGAATTTGATGGTTTTATCAATGTTATTTTTTGAACTTTTATGTACTATTAAATGTGGATGTTGTTGGTGAATTTGTTGGAGTTTTTCAATGTTGAGGTTGTTGTTGAATTTGTTGGTGATTTTCAATATTGAGGTTGTTGTTGAATTTGTTGGCGTTTTTCAATTTTAAAGATTCTTGTTGAATTTGTTGCTGATTTTCAATGTTGAGGTTGTTGTTGAAATTGTTGGTGTCTTTCAATATTGAGGATGTTGTTGAATTTGTTGGTGTTTTTCAATGTTGAGGTTGTTGTTGAATTTGTTCGTGATTTTCAGTGTTGAGGTTGTTGAATTTGTTTGTGATTTTCAATGTTGAGGTTGTTGTTGAATTTGTTGGTGATTTTCAATATTGAGGTTGTTGTTGAATTTGTTGGCGTTTTTCAATTTTAAAGATTCTTGTTGAATTTGTTGCTGATTTTCAATGTTGAGGTTGTTGTTGAAATTGTTGGTGTCTTTCAATATTGAGGTTGTTGTTGAATTTGTTGGTGTTTTTCAATGTTGAGGTTGTTGTTGAATTTGTTCGTGATTTTCAGTGTTGAGGTTGTTGAATTTGTTTGTGATTTTCAATGTTGAGGTTGTTGTTGAACTTGTTGGTGTCTTTCAATATTGAGGTTGTTGTTGAATTTATTGGTGTTATCTATGTTTTTTTTGAACTTTTTCTCTTCTTTTAAAAGTTGAGGTTCTTGTTGAATTTGTTGGTGGTTTTGAATGTTAAGCTTGTTGTTGAATTTGTTGGTTTTTTCCATCTTGACGTTGTTGTTGAATTTGTTGGTGATTTTCAATGTTGGGGTTGTTGTTGAATTTGTATTTGATTTTCAACGTTGAGTTTGATGCTGAATTTGTTCATGTTATCAATGTTATTTTTAGAAATTTTTTGTATTTTTCAATGTTGAGCATGTTGTTGAATTTGTTGGAGCGATCAATGTTATTTTTTGAACTTTTTTGTATTTTTCAATGTTGAGGTTGTTGTTGAATTTGTTGGTGTTATCAATGTTTTTTTGAACTTTTTCTCTTCTTTTAAAAGTTGAGGTTATTGTTGAATTTGTTGGTATTTTTCAAAGTTATGGTTGTTGAATTTTTTGGCGTTTTTCATTGTTGAGGTTCTGGAAGTTGTTGGTGTTTTTCAATGTTGAGGTTGTTGTTGAATTTGTTGGCTTTTTTCAATGTTGAGGTTGTTGTTGAATTTGATGTTGATTTTCAATATTGAGTATGTTGTTGAATTTAACCGTGTTATCAATGTTATTTTTTGAACATTTTTGTATTTTTCAATGCCGAGGTTGTTGCTGAATTTGTTGGCTTTTTTCAATGTTGAGGTTGTTGTTGAATTTGATGTTGATTTTCAATATTGAGTATGTTGTTGAATTTAACGGTGTTATCAATGTTATTTTTTGAACATTTTTGTATTTTTCAATGCCGAGGTTGTTGCTGAATTTGTTGGTCTTATCAATGTCATTTTTTGAACTTATCTGTATTTTTCAATGTTGAGATTGTTTTTGAATTCTTGGTGTTATCAATGTTTTTTTTGAACTTTTTCTCTTTTAAAACCAAAGGTTGTTGTTGAATTTGTTGGTGTTTTTCAATGTTGAGTTTCTTGTTGAATTAATTCTTGATTTTCAATATTGAGTTTGTTGTTGAATTTGTTGGTGTTATCAATGTTTATTTTGAACTTTTATGTAGTTTTCAATGTTGAGGTTGTTGTTGAATTTGTTGCTGTTATCAATGTTATTTTTTGAACTTTTTTGTATTTTTCAATGTTGCGACTGTTGATGAATTATTTGGTGTTTTCATTGTTGAGGTTGTTGAACTTGTTTGTATTTTTAAAAGTTAAGGTTGTTGTTGAATTTGTTGGTGCTTTTCAATGTTGAGGTTGTTCAATTGGTAGGTGATTTTCAACATTGACATTGTTGTTGAATTTGTTGGTTTTATCAATGTTCTTTTTTGAACTTTTTTGTTCTTTTAAATGTTGAGGTTGTTGGTGAATCTGTTGGAGTTTTTAAATGTTGAGGTTGTTGTTGTATTTGTTGGTGATTTTCAATATTGTGGTTGTTGTTGAATTTGTTGGCGTTTTTCAATGTTGAGATTCTTGTTGAGTTTGTTGGTGTTTTTCAATGTTGAGGTTGTTGTTGAATTTGTTGGTGTTATCAATGTTTTTTTTGAACTTTTTCTCTTCTTTTAAAAGTTTTGTTTGTTGCTGAATTTGTTGGTGTTTTTCAACGTTGAGCTTGTTGTTGAATTTGTTGGCTTTGTCAATGTTGAGGTTGTTGTTTAATTTGTTCGTGTAATCAATTTTATTTTTTGAACTTTTTGTATTTTTCAATGCTGAGATTGTTGTTGAATTTGTTGGTGTTATCAATGTATTTTGGAACTTATTCTCTTCTTTTAAAAGTTGAGGTTATTGTTGAATTTGTTGGTGTTTTTCAATGTTGAGATTGTTGTTAAATTCGTTGGTGTTTTTCATTGTTGAGGTTGTTCAATTTGTTGGTGATTTTCAATATTGTGGTTGTTGTTGAATTTGTTGGTGTTTTTCAATATTGAGGTTGCTGTTGAATTTGTTGGCATTTTTCAATGTTGAGGTTGTTGTTGTATTTGTTGGTGATTTTCAGTATTGATGTTGAATTGGTTGGTGATTTTCAATGTTGAGGATGTTGTTGAATTTGTTGGTGTTTTTCAATATTGAGGTTGTTGTTGAATTTGTTGGTGTTTTTCAATGTTGAGGTTGTTGTTGAATTTGTTGGTGTTATCAATGTTTTTTTGAACTTTTTCTCTTCTTTTAAAAGTTGAGGTTGTTGTTGAATTCCTTGGTGTTTTTAAATGTTGAGCCTGTTGTTGAATTTGTAGGTTTTTTCAATGTTTATATTGTTGTTGAATTTGTTGATGTATTTCATTTTTCAGGTTGTTGTTGAATTTGTTCGTGTTATCAATGTTTTTTATTGAACTTTTTTGTATTTTTAAAAGTTATGGTTGTTTATGAATTTGTTGTTGTTTTTCAATGTTGAGGTTGTTCAATTTGCTGTTGATTTCCAACATTAAAGTTGTTGTTGAATTTGATGGTTTTATCAATGTTATTTTTTGAACTTTTATGTACTATTAAATGTGGATGTTGTTGGTGAATTTGTTGGAGTTTTTCAATGTTGAGGTTGTTGTTGAATTTGTTGGTGATTTTCAATATTGAGGTTGTTGTTGAATTTGTTGGCGTTTTTCAATTTTAAAGATTCTTGTTGAATTTGTTGCTGATTTTCAATGTTGAGGTTGTTGTTGAAATTGTTGGTGTCTTTCAATATTGAGGTTGTTGTTGAATTTGTTGGTGTTTTTCAATGTTGAGGTTGTTGTTGAATTTGTTCGTGATTTTCAGTGTTGAGGTTGTTGAATTTGTTTGTGATTTTCAATGTTGAGGTTGTTGTTGAACTTGTTGGTGTCTTTCAATATTGTGGTTGTTTTTGAATTTATTGGTGTTATCTATGTTTTTTTTGAACTTTTTCTCTTCTTTTAAAAGTTGAGGTTCTTGTTGAATTTGTTGGTGGTTTTGAATGTTAAGCTTGTTGTTGAATTTGTTGGTTTTTTCCATCTTGACATTGTTGTTGAATTTGTTGGTGATTTTCAATGTTGGGGTTGTTGTTGAATTTGTATTTGATTTTCAAGGTTGAGTTTGATGCTGAATTTGTTCGTGTTATCAATGTTATTTTTTGAAATTTTTTGTATTTTTCAATGTTGAGCATGTTGTTGAATTTGTTGGAGCGATCAATGTTATTTTTTGAACTTTTTTGTATTTTTCAATGTTGAGGTTGTTGTTGAATTTGTTGGTGTTATCAATGTTTTTTTGAACTTTTTCTCTTCTTTTAAATGTTTTGGTTATTGTTGAATTTTTTGGCGTTTTTCATTGTTGAGGTTGTTGAAGTTGTTGGTGTTTTTCAATGTTGAGGTTGTTGTTGAATTTGTTGGCTTTTTTCAATGTTGAGGTTGTTGTTGAATTTGATGTTGATTTTCAATATTGAGTATGTTGCTGAATTTGTTGGTCTTATCAATGTTATTTTTTGAACTTATCTGTATTTTTCAATGTTGAGATTGTTTTTGAATTCTTGGTGTTATCAATGTTTTTTTTGAACTTTTTCTCTTTTAAAACCAAAGGTTGTTGTTGAATTTGTTGGTGTTTTTCAATGTTGAGTTTCTTGTTGAATTAATTCTTGATTTTCAATATTGAGTTTGTTGTTGAATTTGTTGGTGTTATCAATGTTTATTTTGAACTTTTATGTAGTTTTCAATGTTGAGGTTGTTGTTGAATTTGTTGCGGTTATCAATGTTATTTTTTGAACTTTTTTGTATTTTTCAATGTTGCGACTGTTGATGAATTATTTGGTGTTTTTCATTGTTGAGGTTGTTGAACTTGTATTTTTAAAAGTTAAGGTTGTTGTTGAATTTGTTGGTGCTTTTCAATGTTGAGGTTGTTCAATTGGTTGGTGATTTTCAACATTGAGGTTGTTGTTGAATTTGTTGGTTTTATCAATCTTCTTTTTTGAACTTTTTTGTTCTTTTAAATGTTGAGGTTGTTGGTGAATCTGTTGGAGTTTTTAAATGTTGAGGTTGTTGTTGAATTTGTTGGTGATTTTCAATATTGTGGTTGTTGTTGCATTTGTTGGCGTTTTTCAATGTTGAGATGCTTGTTGAGTTTGTTGGTGTTTTTCAATGTTGATGTTGTTGTTGAATTTGTTGGTGTTATCAATGTTTTTTTTGAACTTTTTCTCTTCTTTTAAAAGTTTTGTTTGTTGCTGAATTTGTTGGTGTTTTTCAACGTTGAGCTTGTTGTTGAATTTGTTGGCTTTGTCAATGTTGAGGTTGTTGTTTAATTTGTTCGTGTAATCAATTTTATTTTTTGAACTTTTTGTATTTTTCAATGCTAAGATTGTTGTTGAATTTGTTGGTGTTATCAATGTTTTTTTGAACTTTTTCTCTTCTTTTAAAAGTTGAGGTTATTGTTGAATTTGTTGGTATTTTTCAAAGTTATGGTTGTTGAATTTTTTGGCGTTTTTCATTGTTGAGGTTTTTGAAGTTGTTGGTGTTTTTCAATGTTGAGGTTGTTGTTGAATTTGTTGGTGTTTTTCATTGTTGAGGTTGTTGTTGAATTTGTTGGTGTTTTTCAATGTTGAGGTTGTTCATTTTTTGGTGATTTTCAATATTGAGGTTGTTGTTGAATTTGTTGGTTTTATCAATGATCTATTTGGTATTTTTTCTCTTCTTTTAAAAGTTGAGGTTGTTGTTGAATTTGTTGGTGTTTTTCAATGTTGAGCTTGTTGTTGAATTTGCTGGTTTTATTCAATGTTGTGGTTGATGTAGAATTTGTTGTTGATTTTCAATAGCGAGTTTGTTGTTGAATTTGATGATGTTATCAATGTTATTATTTGAACTTTTTTATATTTTTCAATGTTGAGATTGTTGTTGAATTTGTTGGTGTTTTTCAATGTTGAGCCTGTTGTTGAATTTATAGGTTTTTTTCAATATTGAGGTTGTTGTTGAATTTGTTGGTGCCTTTCAATGTTGAGATTGTTGTTGTATTTGTTGTTGATTTTCAATATTGAGGTTGTTGTTGAATTTGTTGGTATTTTTCAATGTTGCGGTTGTTGAATTTTTTGGTGATTTTCAATATTGATGTTGTTCAATTTGTTGGTGTTTTTCAATGTTGAGGCTGTTGTTGAATTTGTTGGAGCTTTTCAATGTTGAGGTTGTTGTTGAATTTGTAGCTGATTTTCAATGTTGAGGTTGTTGTTGAACTTGTTGGTGTCTTTCAATATTGAGGTTGTGGTTGAATTGTTGGTGTTTTTCAATATTGACGTTGTTGTTGAGTTTGTTGGTGTTATCAATGTTATTTTTTGAACTTATTAGTATTTTTAAATGTTTAGGTTGTTGATGAATTTGTTGGTATTTTTCAACGTTGAGGTTGTTGTTTAATTTGTTGGTATTTTTCATTGTTGATGATGTTGCTGAATTTGCTGCTGTTTTTCAAAGTTGAGGTTGTTGAATTTGTTGGTGATTTTCAATAATGAGGTTGTTGTTGAATTTGTTGGTGTTTATCAATGTTGTGGTTGTTGTTGAATTTGATGGTGATATTCAATGTTGAGGTTGTTGAATTTGTTGGTGATTTGCAATATTGAGGTTGATGTTGAATTTGTTGGTATTATCAATGTTAATTTTTGATCTTTTTTGTATTTTTGTAAGTTGAGATTGTTGTTGAATTTGATGGTGTTTTTCACTGTTGAGGTTGTTGTTGAATTTGTAGGTATTTTTCAATGCTGAGGTAGTTGTTGAATTTAATGGTGTTTTTCTATGTTGATTTTGTTGAATTTGTTGTTGATTTTCAATATTGAGATTGTTGATGAATTTGTTGGTGTTATCAATGATATTTTTTGAACTTTTTTGTAGTATTCAATGTTGATGTTGTTGTTGAATTTGTTGGTGTTATCATTGTTATTTTTTGAACTATTTTGTATTTTTCAATGTTGAGGTTGTTGTTGAACTTTTTGGTGTTTTTCATTGTTGAGGTTGTTGAATTTTTTGGTGTTTTTCAATGTTGAGGTTGTTGTTGAATTTTTTGGTGTTTTTCATTGTTGAGGTTGTTGAATTTGTTGGTGTTTTTCAATGTTGAGGTTGTTGTTGAATTTGTTGGTGTTTTTCATTGTTGAGGTTGTTGTTGAATTTGTTGGTGATATTAATGTCTTTTGTTGAACTTTTTTGTATTTTTATAAGTTGAAGTTGTTGTTGAATTTGTTGCTGTTTTTCAATGTTGAGGTTGTTGTTAAATTTGTTGGTGTTATCAATGTTTTTTTTGAACTTTTTCTCTTCTTTTAAAAGTTGAGGTTGTTGTTCAAATTGTTGGTGTTTTTCAATGTTGAGCTTGTAGCTGAATTTCATGGTTTTTTTCAATGTTGACGTTGTTGTTGAATTTGTTGTTGATTTTCAATATCGAGTTTGTTGTTCAATTCATTATCCATGTTATTTTTTGAACTTTTTTGTATTTTTCAATAATCAGGTTGTTGTTGAATTTGTTGGTGTTATCAGTGATATTTTTCGAACTTTTTTGTATTTTTCATTGTTGAGGTTGTTGTTGAATTTGTTGGTGTCGTTCAATATTGAGGTTGTTGTTGAATTTGTTGGTGTTTTTCAATGTTGAGGTTGTTCAATTTATTGGTGAGTTTAAATATTGAGGTTTTTGTTGAACTTGGTGGTTTTATCAATGTTCTTTTTTGAACTTTTTCTCTTCTTTTAAAAGTTGAGGTTGTTGTTGAATTTGTTGGTGCTTTTCAATGTTTAGGTTATTGTTGAATTTGTTGGTGTTATCAATGTTTTTTTTGAACTTTTTCTCTTCATTTAAAAGTTGAGGTATTTGCTGAATTTGTTGGTGCTTTTCAATATTGAGGTTGTTGTTGAATTTGTTGGCCTTTTTTAATGTTGAGGTTGTTGTTGACTTTGTTGGGGTTATCAATGTTTTTTTTGAACTTTTCTCTTCTTTTAACATTTGAGTTTGTTGTTGAATTTGTTGGTGTTTTTCAATGTTGTGCTTGTTGTTGAATTTGTTGTTGATTTTCAATATTGAGTTTGTTGTTAAATTTGTTGGTGGTATCAATGTTATTTTATGAAATTTTTTGTAGTTTTTAAAGTTGAGCATGTTGTTGAATTTGTTGGTATTTTTCAATGTTGCGGTTGTAGTTGAATTTTTTAGTGTTTTTCATTGGTGAGGTTGTTGAAGTTGTTGGTGTTTTTCAATGTTGGGGTTGTTGTTGAATTTGTTGGTGTTTTTCATTGTTGAGGATGATGTTGAATTTGAATTTGTTGGTGTTATCAATGTTTTTTGTTGAACTTGTTTGTATTTTTAAAAGATAAGGTTGTTGTTGAATCTGTTGGTGTTTTTCAATGGTGAGGTTGTTCTATTTGTTGGTGATTTTCAATATTGAGCTTGTTGTTGAATTTGTTGGTTTTATCAATGTTCTTATTAGATCTTTTGTGAACTTTTAAATGTTGAGGTTGTTGTTGAATTTGTTGGTGTTTTTCAATGTTGGGGTTGTTGTTGAATTTGTTGGTGTTTTTCATTGTTGAGGATGATGTTGAATTTGTTGGTGTTAACAATGTTTTTTGTTGAACGTGTTTGTATTTTTAAAAGTTAAGGCTGTTGGTGAATTTGTTGGTGATTTTCAAAATTGCGCATGTTGTTGAATTTGTTGGCGTTTTTCAATGTTGAGGTTGTTGTTGAATTTGTTGGTGATTTTCAATGTTCTGGTTGTTGAATTTGTTGGTGCTTTTCAATGTTGAGGTTGTTGTTGAATTTGTTGGTGATTTTCAATATTGAGGTTTTCCTTGAATTTGTTGTTGTTTTTCAATGTTGAGGTTGTTGTTCACATTGTTGCTGCTATCAATTTTATTTTTTGAACATTTATTGTATTTTTGAAAGTTGAGCTTGTTGTTGAATTAGTTGTTTTTTTTCAATGTTGAGGTGGTTGTTGAATTTGTTGGTGTTTTTCAATGCTGAGGTTGTTTTTGAATTTAATCGTGTTTTTTAATGCTGAGGATGATGTTGATTTTATTGATGTTTTTCTAAGTTGATTTTGTTGAAGTTGTTGGTGTTTTTCAATGTTGAGGTTGTTGTTGATTTTGTTGGTGTTTTTCATTGTTGAGGCTGTTGTTGAATTTGTTGGTGTTTTTCTGTGTTAAGGTTGTTCAATTTGTTGGTGATTTTCAATATTGGGGTTGTTGAATTTGTTGGTTTTATCAATGTTCTTTTTTGAACTTTTTTGTACTTTTAAATGTTGTGGTTGTTGTTGAAAATGTTGGTGTCTTTCAATGTTGAGGTTGTTGTTGAATTTGTTGGTGTTATCAATGCTTTTTTTGAACTTTTTGTATTTTTCAATGCTGAGGTTGTTGTTGAATTTGTTGGTATTTTTCAATGTTGAGGTTGATGTTGAATTTATTGGTGTTTTTCAATGTTGAGGATGTAGTTGAATTTGTTGCTGTTATTCAATATTGAGGTTGTTGCTGAATTTGTTGGTGTTTTTCATTGTTGAGGTTTTTGTTGAATTTGTTGGTGATATCAATGTTTTTTGTTGAACTTGTTGGTATTTTTAAAAGTTAACGTTGTTGTTGATTTGTTGGTGTTTTTCAATGTTGAGGTTGTTGTTGAATTTGTCGTTGTTTTTCAATGTTGAGGTTGCTCTTGAATTTATTGGTGTTTTTCATTGTTGAGGTAGATCTTGAATTTATTGGTATTATTGAATGTTGTGGTTGTTGTTGAATTTGTTTTTTTTCATTGTTGAGGATGTTGTTGAATTTGTTGATGTTTTTCAATATCGAGGTTGTTGTTGAATTTGTTGGTGTTTTTCATTGTTGAGGTTTTTGTTGAATTTGTTGGTGTTATCAATGTTTTTCATTGAACTTGTTTGTATTTTTAAAAGTTACAGTTGTTGTTGAATTTGTAGGTGTTTTTCAATTTTGAGGTAGTTGTTGAATTTATTGGTGTTTTTCATTGTTGAGGTTTTCCTTGAATTTGTTGTTGTTTTTCAATGTTGAGGTTGTTGTTCACATTGTTGCTGCTATCAATTTTATTTTTTGAACATTTATTGTATTTTTGAAAGTTGTGCTTGTTGTTGAATTAGTTGTTTTTTTCAATGTTGAGGTTGTTGTTGAATTTGTTGGTGTATTTCAATGCTGAGGTTGTTTTTGAATTTAATCGTGTTTTTTAATGCTGAGGATGATGCTGATTTTATTGATGTTTTTCTAAGTTAATTTTGTTGAAGTTGTTGGTGTTTTTCAATGTTGAGGTTGTTGCTGATTTTGTTGGTGTTTTTCATTGTTGAGGCTGTTGTTGAATTTGTTGGTGTTTTTCTGTGTTAAGGTTGTTCAATTTGTTGGTGATTTTCAATATTGGGGTTGTTGAATTTGTTGGTTTTATCAATGTTCTTTTTTGAACTTTTTTGTACTTTTAAATGTTGTGGTTTTTGTTGAAAATGTTGGTGTCTTTCAATGTTGAGGTTGTTGTTGAATTTGTTGGTGTTATCAATGCTTTTTTTGAACTTTTTGTATTTTTCAATGCTGAGGTTGTTGTTGAATTTGTTGGTATTTTTCAATGTTGAGGTTGATGTTGAATTTATTGGTGTTTTTCAATGTTGAGGATGTAGTTGAATTTGTTGCTGTTATTCTATATTGAGGTTGTTGCTGAATTTGTTGGTGTTTTTCATTGTTGAGGTTTTTGTTGAATTTGTTGGTGATATCAATGTTTTTTGTTGAACTTGTTGGTATTTTTAAAAGTTAATGTTGATGTTGAATTTGTTTTGGTGTTTTTCAATGTTGAGGTTGTTCAATTTGTTGGTGATTTTCAATATTGGGGTTGTTGAATTTGTTGGTTTTATCAATGTTCTTTTTTGAACTTTTTTGTACTTTTTAATGTTGAGATTGTTGAATTTGTTGGTGTTTTTCAATGTTGAGGTTGTTGTTGAATTAGTTGGTGATTTTTAATATTGAGGTTATTGTTGAATTTGTGGGTGTTATCAATGCTTTTTCTCAAAATTTTTGTATTTTTCAATGCTGATGTTGTTGTTGAATTGTTGGTATTTTTCAATGTTGAAGTTGTTGTTGAATTTGTTGGTGTTTTTCATTGTTGAGCATGTTGTTGAATTTGATGCTGTTTTTCAAAATTGAGGTTGTTGTTGATTTTGTTGGTGTTTTTCATTGTTGAGATATTTGTTGAATTTGGTGGTGTTCTCAATGTTTTTTGTTGAACTTGTTTGTATTTTTAAAAGTTAAGGTTGTTGCTGAATTCTTGGTGTTTTTCAATGTTGAGGTTGTTGTTGAATTTGTCGTTGTTTTTCAATGTTGAGGTTGCTCTTGAATTTATTGGTGTTTTTCATTGTTGAGGTTGATGTTGAATTTATTGGTGTTATTGAATGTTGAGGTTGTTGTTGAATTTGTTGGTTTTTTTCATTGTTGAGGATGTTCTTGAATTTGTTGATGTTTTTCAATATCGAGGTTGTTGTTTAATTTGTTGGTTTTTTTCATTGTTGAGGTTTTTGTTGAATTTGTTGGTGTTATCAATGTTTTTCGTTGAACTTGTTTGTATTTTTAAAAGTTACACTTGTTGTTTGAATTTGTTGGTGTTTTTCAATTTTGAGGTAGTTGTTGAATTTATTGGTGTTTTTCATTGTTGAGGTTTTCCTTGAATTTGTTGTTGTTTTTCAATGTTGAGGTTGTTGTTCACATTGTTGCTGTTATCAATGTTATTTTTTGAACATTTATTGTATTTTTGAAAGTTGAGCTTGTTGTTGAATTAGTTGTTTTTTTTCAATGTTGAGGTTGTTGTTGAATTTAATCGTGTTTTTTAATGCTGAGGATGATGCTGATTTTATTGATGTTTTTCTAAGTTAATTTTGTTGAAGTTGTTGGTGTTTTTCAATGTTGAGGTTGTTGCTGATTTTGTTGGTGTTTTTCATTGTTGAGGCTGTTGTTGAATTTGTTGGTGTTTTTCTGTGTTAAGGTTGTTCAATTTGTTGGTGATTTTCAATATTGGGGTTGTTGAATTTGTTGGTTTTATCAATGTTCTTTTTTGAACTTTTTTGTACTTTTAAATGTTGTGGTTTTTGTTGAAAATGTTGGTGTCTTTCAATGTTGAGGTTGTTGTTGAATTTGTTGGTGTTATCAATGCTTTTTTTGAACTTTTTGTATTTTTCAATGCTGAGGTTGTTGTTGAATTTGTTGGTATTTTTCAATGTTGAGGTTGATGTTGAATTTATTGGTGTTTTTCAATGTTGAGGATGTAGTTGAATTTGTTGCTGTTATTCAATATTGAGGTTGTTGCTGAATTTGTTGGTGTTTTTCATTGTTGAGGTTTTTGTTGAATTTGTTGGTGATATCAATGTTTTTTGTTGAACTTGTTGGTATTTTTAAAAGTTAATGTTGATGTTGAATTTGTTTTGGTGTTTTTCAATGTTGAGGTTGTTCAATTTGTTGGTGATTTTCAATATTGGGGTTGTTGAATTTGTTGGTTTTATCAATGTTCTTTTTTGAACTTTTTTGTACTTTTTAATGTTGAGATTGTTGAATTTGTTGGTGTTTTTCAATGTTGAGGTTGTTGTTGAATTAGTTGGTGATTTTTAATATTGAGGTTATTGTTGAATTTGTGGGTGTTATCAATGCTTTTTCTCAAAATTTTTGTATTTTTCAATGCTGATGTTGTTGTTGAATTGTTGGTATTTTTCAATGTTGAAGTTGTTGTTGAATTTGTTGGTGTTTTTCATTGTTGAGCATGTTGTTGAATTTGATGCTGTTTTTCAAAATTGAGGTTGTTGTTGATTTTGTTGGTGTTTTTCATTGTTGAGATATTTGTTGAATTTGGTGGTGTTCTCAATGTTTTTTGTTGAACTTGTTTGTATTTTTAAAAGTTAAGGTTGTTGCTGAATTCTTGGTGTTTTTCAATGTTGAGGTTGTTGTTGAATTTGTCGTTGTTTTTCAATGTTGAGGTTGCTCTTGAATTTATTGGTGTTTTTCATTGTTGAGGTTGATGTTGAATTTATTGGTGTTATTGAATGTTGAGGTTGTTGTTGAATTTGTTGGTTTTTTTCATTGTTGAGGATGTTCTTGAATTTGTTGATGTTTTTCAATATCGAGGTTGTTGTTTAATTTGTTGGTTTTTTTCATTGTTGAGGTTTTTGTTGAATTTGTTGGTGTTATCAATGTTTTTCGTTGAACTTGTTTGTATTTTTAAAAGTTACACTTGTTGTTTGAATTTGTTGGTGTTTTTCAATTTTGAGGTAGTTGTTGAATTTATTGGTGTTTTTCATTGTTGAGGTTTTCCTTGAATTTGTTGTTGTTTTTCAATGTTGAGGTTGTTGTTCACATTGTTGCTGTTATCAATGTTATTTTTTGAACATTTATTGTATTTTTGAAAGTTGAGCTTGTTGTTGAATTAGTTGTTTTTTTTCAATGTTGAGGTTGTTGTTGAATTTAATCGTGTTTTTTAATGCTGAGGATGATGCTGATTTTATTGATGTTTTTCTAAGTTGATTTTGTTGAAGTTGTTGGTGTTTTTCAATGTTGAGGTTGTTGCTGATTTTGTTGGTGTTTTTCATTGTTGAGGCTGTTGTTGAATTTGTTGGTGTTTTTCTGTGTTAAGGTTGTTCAATTTGTTGGTGATTTTCAATATTGGGGTTGTTGAATTTGTTGGTTTTATCAATGTTCTTTTTTGAACTTTTTTGTACGTTTAAATGTTGTGGTTTTTGTTGAAAATGTTGGTGTCTTTCAATGTTGAGGTTGTTGTTGAATTTGTTGGTGTTATCAATGCTTTTTTTGAACTTATTGTATTTTTCAATGCTGAGGTTGTTGTTGAATTTGTTGGTATTTTTCAATGTTGAGGTTGATGTTGAATTGATTGGTGTTTTTCAATGTTGAGGATGTAGTTGAATTTGTTGCTGTTATTCAATATTGAGGTTGTTGCTGAATTTGTTGGTGTTTTTCATTGTTGAGGTTTTTGTTGAATTTGTTGGTGATATCAATGTTTTTTGTTGAACTTGTTGGTATTTTTAAAAGTTAATGTTGATGTTGAATTTGTTTTGGTGTTTTTCAATGTTGAGGTTGTTCAATTTGTTGGTGATTTTCAATATTGGGGTTGTTGAATTTGTTGGTTTTATCAATGTTCTTTTTTGAACTTTTTTGTACTTTTTAATGTTGAGGTTGTTGAATTTGTTGGTGTTTTTCAATGTTGAGGTTGTTGTTGAATTAGTTGGTGATTTTTAATATTGAGGTTATTGTTGAATTTGTGGGTGTTATCAATGCTTTTTCTGAAATTTTTTGTATTTTTCAATGCTGATGTTGTTGTTGAATTGTTGGTATTTTTCAATGTTGAAGTTGTTGTTGAATTTGTTGGTGTTTTTCATTGTTGAGCATGTTGTTGAATTTGATGCTGTTTTTCAAAATTGAGGTTGTTGTTGATTTTGTTGGTGTTTTTCATTGTTGAGGTATTTGTTGAATTTGGTGGTGTTCTCAATGTTTTTTGCTAAACTTGTTTGTATTTTTAAAAGTTAAGGTTGTTGCTGAATTGTTGGTGTTTTTCAATGTTGAGGTTGTTGTTGAATTTGTCGTTGTTTTTCAATGTTGAGGTTGCTCTTGAATTTATTGGTGTTTTTCATTGTTGAGGTTGATGTTGAATTTATTGGTGTTATTGAATGTTGAGGTTGTTGTTGAATTTGTTGGTTTTTTTCATTGTTGAGGATGTTGTTGAATTTGTTGATGTTTTTCAATATCGAGGTTGTTGTTGAATTTGTTGGTGTTTTTCATTGTTGAGGTTTTTGTTGAATTTGTTGGTGTTATCAATGTTTTTCGTTGAACTTGTTTGTATTTTTAAAAGTTACACTTGTTGTTTGAATTTGTTGGTGTTTTTCAATTTTGAGGTAGTTGTTGAATTTATTGGTGTTTTTCATTGTTGAGGTTTTCCTTGAATTTGTTGTTGTTTTTCAATGTTGAGGTTGTTGTTCACATTGTTGCTGTTATCAATGTTATTTTTTGAACATTTATTGTATTTTTGAAAGTTGAGCTTGTTGTTGAATTAGTTGTTTTTTTTCAATGTTGAGGTTGTTGTTGAATTTAATCGTGTTTTTTAATGCTGAGGATGATTTTGATTTTATTGATGTTTTTCTATGTTGATTTTGTTGAAGTTGTTGGTGTTTTTCAATGTTGAGGTTGTTGTTGATTTTGTTGTTGTTTTTCATTGTTGAGGCTGTTGTTGAATTTGTTGGTGTTTTTCTGTGTTAAGGTTGTTCAATTTGTTGGTGATTTTCAATATTGGGGTTGTTGTTGAATTTGTTGGTTTTATCAATGTTCTTTTTTGAACTTTTTTGCACTTTTAAATGTTGTGGTTGTTGTTGAAAATGTTGGTGTCTTTCAATGTTGAGGTTGTTGTTGAATTTGTTGGTATTTTTCAATGTTGAGGTTGATGTTGAATATATTGGTGTTTTTCAATGTTGAGGATGTAGTTGAATTTGTTGCTGTTATTCAATATTGAGGTTGTTGCTGAATTTGTTGGTGTTTTTATTTGTTGAGGTTTTTGTTGAATTTGTTGGAGATATCAATGTTTTTTGTTGAACTTGTTGGTATTTTTAAAAGTTAAGGTTGTTGTTGAATTTGTTGGTGTTTTTCAATGTTCATGTTGTTGTTGAACTTATTTGTGTTTTTCATTGTTGAGGTTGATGTTGAATTTGTTGGTATTTTTGAATGTTGAGGTTGTTGTTGAATTTGTTGGTGTTTTTCATTGTTGAGGTTGTCGTTGAATTTGTTGTTGTTTTTCAATGTTGAGGTTGTTGTTGAAATTGTAGCTGTTATCAATGTTATTTTTTGAACATTTAGTGTATTTTTGAAAGTTGAGCTTGTTGTTGAATTTGTTGGTTTTTTTCAATGTTGAGGTTGTTGTTATATTTGTAGGTATTTTTCAATGCTGAGGTAGTTGTTGAATTTAATGGTGTTTTTCTATGTTGATTTTGTTGAATTTGTTGGTGATTTTCAATATTGAGATTGTTGATGAATTTGTTGGTGTAATCAATGATATTTTTTGAACTTTTTTGTAGTATTCAATGTTTATGTTGTTGTTGAATTTGTTGGTGTTATCATTGTTATTTTTTGAACTATTTTGTATTTTTCAATGTTGAGGTTGTTGTTGAACTTTTTGGTGTTTTTCATTGTTGAGGTTGTTGAATTTGTTGGTGTTTTTCATTGTTGAGGTTGTTGTTGAATTTGTTGGTGTTATCAATGTTTTTTTTGAACTTTTTCTCTTTTAAAAGTTGAGGTTGTTGTTGAATTTGTTGGTATTTTTCAATGTTGCGGTTGTTGTTGAATTTATTGGTGTTTTTCATTGTTGAGGTTTTTGAATTTGTTGGTGTTTTTCATTGTTGAGGTTGTTGCTGAATTTGTTGGTGTTATCAATGTTTTTTGTTGAACTTGTTTTTATTTTTAATAGTTAAGGTTGTTGTTGAATTTGTTGGTTTTTTTCAATGTTGAGTTTGTTCAATTTTTTGGTGATTTTCAATATTTAGGTTGTTGTTGAAATTGTTGGATTTATCAATGTTCTTTTTTGAACTTTTTGTACTTTTAAATGTTGAGGTTGTTGTTGAAATTCATTGTGTTTTTCATGTTGAGGTTGTTGTTCAATTTTTTGGCATTTTTCAATGTTGAGATTGTTGAATTTGTTGCTGATTTAAAATGCTGATGTCGTTGTTGAACTTGTTGGTGTTTTTCAATATTGAAGTTGTTGTTGAATTTGTTGCTGTAATCAATGTTATTTTTTGACCTTTTTTGTATTTTTGAAAGTTGAGATTGTTGTTGAATTTGTTGGTTTTTTTCACTGTTGAGGTTGTTGTTAAATTTGTTGGTGTTTTTCAACGTTGAGTTTTTTGTTGAATTAGTTGGTTTTTTCAATGTTGAGGTTGTTGTTAATTTGTTGGTGATTTTCAACGTTGAGTTTGTTGTTGAATTTGTTGTTGCTTTTCAATATTGAGTTGAATTTCTTGGTGTTATCAATGATATTTTTTGAACTTTTTTGTAGTTTTCAATGTTGATGTTGTTGTTGAATTTGTTGGTGTTATCATTGTTATTTTTTGAACTTTTTTGTATTTTTCAATGTTGAGGTTGTTGTTGAAATTTTTGGTGTTTTTCATTGTTGAGGTTGTTGAATTTGTTGGTGTTTTTCAATGTTGAGGTTGTTGTTGAATTTGTTGGTGTTATCAATTTTTTTTGGAACTTTTTCTCATTTAAATGTTGAGGTTGTTGGTGAATTTAATGGTGTTTTTCATTGTAGAGGTTGATGTTGAATTTGTTGGTATTTTTCAATGTTGAGGATGTTGTTGAATTTGTTGGTATTTTTCAATGTTGAGGTTGATGTTGAATTTGTTGGTATTTTTCAATGTTGAGGATGTTGTTGAATTTGTTTCTTTTATTCAATATTGAGGTTGTTGTTGAATTTGTTGCTGATTTTCATTGTTGAGGTTGTTTTTGAATTTGTTGGTGTTTTTCAATGTTGAGGTTGTTGTTGAATTTGTTGGTGTTTTTCATTGTTACGATTTTTGTTGAATTTGTTGTTGCTTTTCAATGTTGACGTTGTTGTTGAATTTGTTGGTGTTATCAAAGTTATTCTGAACTTTTTCTCTTCTTTTAAAAGTTGAGGTTGATGTTGCATTTGTTGGTGATTTTCAATGTTGAGGATGTTGTTGAATTTGTTGCTGTTTTTCAATATTGAGGTTGTTGCTGAATTTGTTGGTGTTTTTCATTGTTGAGGTTTTTGTTGAATTTGTTGGTGTTATCAATGTTCTTTGTTGAACTTGTTGGTATTTTTTAAAGTTAAGATTTTTTTAGAATTTGTTGGTGTTTTGCTACGTTGACCTTGTTCAATTTGTTGGTGATTCTCAATGTTGAGGTTGTTGTTGAACTTGTTGTTTTTATCAATGTTCTTTTTTGAACTTTTTCTCTTCTTTTAAAAGTTGAGGTTGTTGTTGAATTTGTTGGTGATTTTCAATATTGTGGTTGTTGTGGAATTTGATGACGTTTTTCATTGTTGAGGTTGTTGAATTTTTTGGTGTTTTTCAATGTTGAGGTAGTTGTTGAATTTGTTGTTGATTTTCAATATCGAGTTTGTTGTTGAAATTGATGGTGTTGTCCATGTTTTTTTTTAACTTTTTTTTATTTTTCAATGTTGAGGTTGTTGTTGAATTTGTTGGTGTTATCAATGTTTTTTTTTGAACTTTTTCTCTTCTTTTAAAAGTAGAGGTTATTGAATTTGTTGCTGTTTTTCATTGTTGATGTTGTTGTTGAATTTTTTGGTGTTGTTCATTGTTGAGGTTGCTGTTGAATTTGTTGGTGATTTTAAATGTTGAGGTTGTTCTTGAATTTGTTCGTGTTATGAACATTATTATTTGAACTTTTTGTAATTTTGAAAGTTGAGATTGTTGTTGAATTTGTTGGTTTATTTCAATCCTGAGGTTGTTGTTGAATTTGTTGATGTTTTTCATTGTTGATGTTGTTGTTGAATTTGTTGGTGTTATCAATGTTATTTTTTGAACATTTATTGTATTTTTGAAACTTGAGCTTGTTGTTGAATTTGTTGGTTTTTTTCAATGTTGAGGTTGTTGGATTTGTTGGTGTTTTTCAATGTTGAGGTTGTTGTTGAATTTAATGGCTTTTTTTAATGTTGAGGTTGTTGTTGAATTTGTTGGTGATTTTCAATGTTGAGGATGTTCTTGAATTTGTTGGTGTTATAAATGTTATGTTTTGAACTTTTTTGTATTTTTTTATTATTGAAAGTTGCGATTGTTGTTGAATTTGTTGGTTTTTTCCAATGCTGAGGTTGTTGTTGAATTTGTTGATGTTTTTAAATGTTGAGGTTGTTGTTGATTTTGTTGGTGAATTTCAATGTTGACGTTATTGTTGAATTTGTTGTTGATTTTCAATATTGAGTTTGATGTTGAATTTGTTGGTATTATCAATGTTATTTTTTGAACTTTTTGGTATTTATCAATGTTGAGGTTGTTGTTCAATTTGTTGGTGTTATCAATTTTATTTTTTGCACTTTTTTGTATTTTTCAAAGTTGTGGTTGTTGTTGTATTTGTTGGTTTTATCAATGTTGAGGTTGTTCAATTTGTTGGTGATTTTCAATATTGAGGTTGTTGTGGAATTTGTTGGTGTTTTTCATTGTTGAGGATGCTGAAGTTGTTGGTGTTTTTCAATGTTGAGGTTGTTGTTGAATTTGGTGGTGTTTTTCATTGTTGAGGTTGTTGTTGAATTTATTGGTGTTATCAATGTTTTTTGTTGAACTTGTTTGAATTTTTTAAAGTTAAGTTTGTTGTATAATTTGTTGGTGTTTTTCAATGTTGAGGTTATTCAATTTGTTGGTGAGTTTAAATATTGAGGTTTTTGTTGAACTTGATGGTTTTATCAATGTTCTTTTTTGAACTTTTTCTCTTCTTTTAAAAGTTGAAGTTGTTGATGAATTTGTTGGGATTTCAATTCTGAGGTTATTGTTGAATTTGATGGTGTTATCAATGTTATTTTTTGAACTTTTTTGTATTTTTCAATGTTGAGCTTGTTGTTGAATTTGTTGGTGTTATCAATGTTGAGGTTGTTGTTGAATTTGTTGGTGTTTTTCAATGTTGAGCTTGTTGTTGAATTTGTTGGTGCTTTTCAATGTTGAGGTTGTTTTTGAATTTGTTGGTGTTATGAATGTTATTTTTCGAACTTTTTCTCTTCTTTTAAAAATTGAGGTTGTTGTTGAATTTGTTGGTATTTTTCAATATTGAGGTTGTTGATGAATTTGCTGATTTTTTTCAATGTTGAGGTTGTTGTTGAATTTGTTGTTGATTTTCAATATTGAGTTTGTTGTTGAATTTGATGGTGTTATCAATGTTATTTTTTGAACTTTTTTGTATTTTTCAATGTTGAGGTTGTTGTTGAATTTGTTAGTGTTTTTCATTCTTGATGTTGTTGTTGAATTTGTTGGTGTTTTTCAATGTTGAGGTTGTTGTTGAATTTGTTGGTGTTTTTCATTGTAGAGGTTTTTGTTGAATTTGTTGGCGTTTTTCATTGTTGAGGTTGTTGTTGAATTTGTTAGTGTTATCAATGTTTCTTTTGAACTTTTTCTCTTCTTTTAAAAGTTAAGCTTGTTGTAGAATTTGCTGGTTTTTTTCAATGTTGAGGTTGTTGTTGAATGTGTTGGTGATTTTCAAGTTGAGGTTGTTGTTGAGTTTGTTGTTGATTTTCAATTTTGAGTTTGTTGTTGAATTTGTTGGTGTTATCAATGTTATTTTTTGAACTTCTTTGTATTTTTCAATGTTGAGGTTGTTGTTGAATTTGTTGGTTTTATCAATGTTGTGGTTATTCAATTTGTTGGTGATTTTCAATATTGAGGTTGTTGTTGAATTTGTTGTTGATTTTCATTGTTGAGGTTGTTCAATTTGTTGGTGTTTTTCATTGTTGAGGTTGTTGAAGTTGTTGGTGATTTTCAATGTTGAGGTTGTTGTTGAATTTGTTGTTGATTTTCAATATTGAGTTTGATGTTGAATTTGTTGGTATTATCAATTTTATTTTTTGAAGTTTTTTGCTATTTATCAATGTTGAGGTTGTTGTTCAATTTGTTGGTGTTATCAATGTTATTTTTTCCACTTTTTTGTATTTTTCAATGTAGTGGTTTTTGTTGAATTTGTTGGTTTTATCAATGTTGAGGTTGTTCAATTTGTTGGTGATTTTCAATATTGAGGTTGTTGTGGAATTTGTTGGTGTTCTTCATCGTTGAGGTTGCTGACCTTGTTGGTGTTTTTCAATGTTGAGGTTGTTGTTGAATTTATTGGTGTTTTTCATTGTTGAGGTTGTTGTTGAATTTATTGGTGTTATCAATGTTTTTTGCTGAACTTTTCTCTTTTAAAAGTAGACGTTGTTGAATTTGTTGGTATTTTTCATTGTTGCGGTTTTTTAATTTTTTAGTGTTTTTCATTGTTGAGGTTGTTGAAGTTGTTGCTGTTTTTAATTGTTGATTTTGTTGTTGAATTTGTTGGTCAGCTTCAATATTGAAGTTGTTGAATTTGTTGGGTGATTTTCAATGTTGAGGTTGTTGAATTTGTTGGTGACTTTCAATATTGAGGTTGTTGTTGAATTTATTGGAGTTTTTCAATGTTGAAGTTGTTGTTGAATTTGGTGGTGTTATCAATGTTTTTTCTGAACTTTTTATCTTCTTTTAAAAGTTGAGGTTGTTGATGAATTTGTTGGTGTTTTTCAATGTTGAGGTTGTTGTTGAATTTGTTGGTGATTATCAATATTGAGTTTGATGTTGAATTTGTTGGCATTTTACAATGTTGAGGTTAATGTTGAAATTTTTGGTAATTTTCAATATTGATGTTGTTGAATTTGTTGGTGATTTTGAATGTTGAGGTTCTTGTTGAATTTGTTGATGTCTTTCAATATTTAGCTTGTTGTTGAATTTTTTTGTGTTTTTCATTGTTGAGGTTGTTGTTGAATTTGTTGGTGTTATCAATGTTTTTTTTTGAACTTTTTCTCTTCTTTTAAAATTTGAGGTTGTTGTTGAATTTGTTGGTGTTTTTCAATGTTGAGCTTGTTGTTGAATTTGTAGGCTTTTTTCAATGTTGAGGTTGTTGTTGAATTTGTTCTTGTTTTTCAATGTTGAGGTTGTTGTTGAATTTGTCGGTGTTATCAATCTTTTTTTGTTGAAGTTGTTTGTATTTTTAAAAGCTTAGTTTGCTCTTGAATTGGGTGGCATTTTTCGATGTTGAGGTTGTTGTTGAATTTGTTGTTAATTTTCAATATTGAGGTTGTTGTTGAATTTGTTGGTGTTGTCAAAGTAATTTTTTGAACTTTTTTGTATTTTTCAATGTTGCGGTTGTTTATTTTTCTGACATTTTTCATTGCTGAGGTTGTTGAACTTGTTGATGTTTTTCAATGTTGAGGTTGTTGTTGAATTTGTTGGTGTTTTTCATTGTTGAGTTTGTTGTTGAATTTGTTGGTGTTTTTCAATGTTGCGGTTGTTGTTGAATTTTTCAGAGTTTTTTATTCTTGATTTTGTTGTTGAATTTGTTGGTGATTTTCAATATTGAAGTTGTTGAATTTGTTGGGTGATTTTCAATGTTGTGGTTGTAGTTGAATTTCTTGGTGTCTTTCAATATTGAGGTTGTTGTTGAATTTGCTGGTGTTTTTCAATGTTGATGTTGTTGTTGAATTTGTTGGTGACTTTCAATATTGTGGTTTTTGTTGAATTTGTTGGTGTTTTTCAATGTTGAGGTTGTTGTTGAATTTGTTGTTAATTTTCAATATTGAGGTTGTTGTTGAATTTGTTCGTGTTATCAATGATATTTTTTGAACTTTTTTGTATTTTTCAATGTTGATTTTGTTGTTGAATTTGTTGGCTGATTTTCAATGTTGAGGTTGTAGTAGAATTTTTTGCTGTCTTTCAATATTGAGGTTGTTGTTGAATTTGCTGGTGTTTTTCAATGTTGATGTTGTTGTTGAATTTGTTGGTGACTTTCAATATTGTGGTTTTTGTTGAATTTGTTGGCGTTTTTCAATGTTGAGGTTGTTGTGGAATTTGTTGGTGTTATTAATGTTTTTTTTGAACTTTTTCTCTTCTTTTAAAAGTTAAGGTTGTTGTTGAATTTGTTCGTGTTTTTCAATGTTGAGGTTGTTGTCGAATTTGTTGGTGATTTTGAATATTGAAATTGTTGTTGAATTTCTTGGCGTTTTACAATGTTGAGGTTATTGTTGAATTTTTTGGTAATTTTCAATATGGATGTTGTTGAATTTGTTGGTGATTTTGAATGTTGAGGTTGTTGTTGAAATTGTTGGTGTTTTTCAATGTTGAGGTTGTTGTTGAATTTGTTGGTTATTTCCAATATTGAGTTTTTTGTTGAAATTGTTGGTGTTAACAATCTTTTTTTGTTGAAGTTGTTTGCATTTTAAAAGCTTAGTTTGTTGTTGATTTGGGTGGCGTTTTTCAATGTTGAGGTTGTTGTTGAATTTGTTTTTGATTATCAATATTGAGGTTGGTAAATTTGTTGGTGTTATCATTGATATTTTTTGAACTTCTTTGCATTATGCAATGTTGAGGTTGATGTTGAATTTGTAGGTCTTTTTCAATGTTGATGTTGTTGTTGAATGTGTTGGTGATTTCCAATATTGTGGTTGTTGTTGAATTTATTGGTGTTATCCATGGTATTTTTTGTACTTTTTTGTAATTTTCAATGTTGAGGTTGTTGAATTTGTTCTTATTTTTCAATGTTGAGGTTGTTGTTGAATTTGTAGGTTTTTTTCAATGTTGAGGTTGTTGTTGAATTTGTTGGTGTTTTTCAATGTTGTGGTTGTTGCTGAATTTGTTGCTGTTATCAATCTTTTTTTGTTGAAGTTGTTTGTATTTTTAAAAGCTGAGTTTGTTGTTGAATTGGTTGGCGTTTTTCAAGTTTGAGGTTGTTGTTGAATTTGTTGGTGATTTCAATATTTAGGTTGATGTTGAATTTGTAGGTGTTTTCAATGTTGAGGTTGTTTTTGAATTTGTAGGTGTTTTTCAATGTTGAGCTTGTTGTTGAATTTGTTGGTGTTTTTCAATATTGAGGTTGTTGTTGAATTTATTTGTGTTTTTCAATGTTGAGGTTGTTGTTGAATTTGTTGGTGATTTTCAATATTGATGTTGTTGTTGAATTTGTTGGTTATTTCCAATATTGAGTTTTTTTGTTGAAATTGTTGGTGTTATCAATCTTTTTTTGTTGAAGTTGTTTGTATTTTTAAAAGCTCAGTTTGTTGTCGATTTGGGCGGCGTTTTTCAATGTTGTGGTTGTGGTTGAATTTGTTGGTGTTTTTCAATGTTGCGGTAGTTGTTGAATTTTTCGGTGTTTTTAATTGTTGATTTTGTTGTTGAATTTGTTGGTCAGCTTCAATATTGAAGTTGTTGAATTTGTTGGGTGATTTTCATTGTTGAGGTTGTTGTTGAATTTGTTCGTGTCTTTAAATATTGAGGTTTTTGTTGAATTTGCTGGTGTTTTTCAATGTTGATGTTGTTTTTGAATTTGTTGGTGACTTTCAATATTGAGGTTGTTGTTGAATTTATTGGAGTTTTTCAATGTTGAAGTTGTTGTTGAATTTGGTGGTGGTATCAATGTTTTTTCTGAACTTTTTATCTTCTTTTAAAAGTTGAGGTTGTTGATGAATTTGTTGGTGTTTTTCAATGTTGAGGTTGTTGATTAATTTGTTGGTGATTATCAATATTGAGTTTGATGTTGAATTTGTTGGCGTTTTACAATGTTGAGGTTAATGTTGAAATTTTTGGTAATTTTCAATATTGATGTTGTTGAATTTGTTGGTGATTTTGAATGTTGAGGTTCTTGTTGAATTTGTTGATGTCTTTCAATATTTAGCTTGTTGTTGAATTTTTTTGTGTTTTTCATTGTTGAGGTTGTTGTTGAATTTGTTGGTGTTATCAATGTTTTTTTTTGAACTTTTTCTCTTCTTTTAAAATTTGAGGTTGTTGTTGAATTTGTTGGTGTTTTTCAATGTTGAGCTTGTTGTTGAATTTGTAGGTTTTTTTCAATGTTGAGGTTGTTGTTGAAATTGTTCTTGTTTTTCAATGTTGTGGTTGTTGTTGAATTTGTCGGTGTTATCAATCTTTTTTTGTTGAAGTTGTTTGTATTTTTAAAAGCTTAGTTTGCTGTTGAATTGGGTGGCATTTTTCGATGTTGAGGTTGTTGTTGAATTTGTTGTTAATTTTCAATATTGAGGTTGTTGTTGAATTTGTTCGTGTTATCGATGTTATTTTTTGAACTTTTCTGTATTTTTCAACGTTGAGGTTGTTGTTGAATTTGTTGGTGTTGTCAATGTAATTTTTTGAACTTTTCTGTATTTTTCAATGTTGCGGTTGTTTATTTTTCTGGTGTTTTTCATTGTTGAGGTTGTTGAAGTGGTTGATGTTTTTCAATGTTGAGGTTGTAGTTGAATTTGTTGGTGTTTTTCATTGTTGAGTTTGTTGTTGAATTTGTTGGTGTTTTTCAATGTTGCGGTTGTTGTTGAATTTTTCAGAGTTTTTTATTCTTGATTTTGTTGTTGAATTTGTTGGTGATTTTCAATATTGAAGTTGTTGAATTTGTTGGGTGATTTTCAATGTTGTGGTTGTAGTTGAATTTCTTGGTGTCTTTCAATATTGAGGTTGTTGTTGAATTTGCTGGTGTTTTTCAATGTTGATGTTGTTGTTGAATTTGTTGGTGACTTTCAATATTGTGGTTTTTGTTGAATTTGTTGGTGTTTTTCAATGTTGAGGTTGTTGTTGAATTTGTTGGTGTTATCAATGTTTTTTTTGAACTTTTTCTCTTCTTTTAAAAGTTGAGGTTGTTGTTGAATTTGTTGGTGTTTTACAATGTTGAGGTTGTTGAATTTGTTGGTGGTTGAGGTTATTGTTGAATTTTTTGTTGTTTTTCACTGTTGAGGTTGTTGAAGTTGTTGGTGTTATTCAATGTTGAGGTTGTTGTTGAATTTGTCCTGTTTTTCAATGTTGAGGTTGTTGTTGAATTTGTTGATGACATTGAATATTGAGGTTGTTGTTGAATTTGTTGTTGTTATCAATGTTCTTTTTTGATCTTTTTTGTATTTTTGAAAGTTGAGCTACTTGTTGAATATGTTGGTGATTTTGAATGTTGAGGTTGTTGTTGAATTTGTTGTTCTTTTTCAATGTTGAAGTTGTTGTTGAATTTGTTGGTTATTTCCAATATTGAGTTTTTTGTTGAAATTGTTGGTGTTATCAATCTTTTTTCGTTGAAGTTGTCTGTATTCTTAAAAGTTTAGTTTGTTGTTGATTTGGGTGGTGTTTTTCATTGTTGAAGTTGTGGTTGAATTTGTTGGTGTTTTTCAATGTTGAAGTTGTTGTTGAATTTGTTGGTGATTTTCAATATTGAGTTTGATGTTGAATTTGTTGGCGTTTTACAATGTTGAAGTTATTGTTGAATTTTTTTGGTAATTTTCAATATGGATGTTGTTGAATTTGTTGGTGATTTTGACTGTTGAGCTTATTGTTGATTTTGTTGATGTCTTTCAATATTTAGATTGTTGTTGAATTTTTTTGTGTTTTTCATTGTTGAGGTTGTTGTTGAATTTGTTGGTGTTATCAATGTTATTTTTTGGACTTATTCTCTTCTTTTAAAATTTCAGGTTGTTGTTGAATTTGTTGGTGTTTTTCAATGTTGAGGTTGTTGTTGAATTTGTTGCTGTTATCAATCTTTTTTTGTTGAAGTTGTTTGTATTTTTAAAAGCTGAGTTTGTCATTCAATTGGTTGGCATTTTTCAATTTTGATGTTGTTGTTGAATTTGTTGGTGATTTCAATATTTAGGTTGATGTTGAATTTGTAGGTGTTTTCAATGATGAGGTTGTTTTTGAATTTGTAGGTGTTTTTCAATGTTGAGGTTGTTGTTGAATTTGTTGGTGTTTTTCAATGTTGAGGTTGTTGTTGAATTTGTTGGTGATTTTCAATATTGAGTTTGTTGTTGAAATTGTTGGTGTTATCAATCTTTTTTTGTTGAAGTTGTTTGTATTTTTAAAAGCTTAGTTTGCTGTTGAATTGGGTGGCGTTTATCGATGTTGAGGTTGTTGTTGAATTTGTTGTTAATTTTCAATATTGATGTTGTTGTTGAATTTGTTATGTGTTATCAATGTTATTTTTTGAACTTTTTTGTATTTTTCAATGTTGCGGTTGTTTATTTTTCTGGTGTTTTTCATTGTTGAGGCTGTTGAAGTTGTTGATGTTTTTCAATGTTGAGGTTGTTGTTGAATTTTTCGCAGTTTTTTTATTCTTGATTTTGTTGTTGAATTTGTTGGTGATTTTCAATATTGAAGTTGTTGAATTTGTTGGGTGATTTTGAATGTTGAGGTTGTACTTGAATTTCTTGGTGTCTTTCAATATTGAGGTTGTTGTTGAATTTGCTGGTGTTTTTCAATGTTGAGGTTGTTTTTGAATTTGTAGGTGTTTTTCAATGTTGAGCTTGTTGTTGAATTTGTTGGTGTTTTTCAATGTTGAGGTTGTTGTTGAATTTATTGGTGTTTTTCAAAGTTGAGGTTGTTGTTGAATTTGTTGGTGATTTTCAATATTGAGGTTTTTGTTGAATTTGTTGGTTATTTCCAATATTGAGTTTTTTGTTGAAATTGTTGTTGTTATCAATCTTTTTTTGTTGAAGTTGTTTGTATTTTTAAAAGCTTAGTTTGTTGTTGATTTGGGTGGCGTTTTTCAATGTTGTGGTTGTGGTTGAATTTGTTGGTGTTTTTCAATGTTGCGGTAGTTGTTGAATTTTTCGGTGTTTTTAATTGTTGATTTTGTTGTTGAATTTGTTGGTGTTTTTCAATGTTGTGGTTGTTGTTGAATTTTTCGGAGTTGTTTATTCTTGATTTTGTTGTTGAATTTGTTGGTGATTTTCAATATTGAGGTTGTTGTTGAATTTGTAGGTGTTATCAATGTTATTTTTTGGACTTGTTTGTATTTTTCAATGTTGAGGTAGTTGAATTTGCTTGTATTTTTCAATGTTGAGGTTGCTGCTGAAATTGTTGGTATTTTTTAATTTTGAGGTTCTGGTTGAATTTGTTGGTGTTTTTCAATGTTCAGGTCGTTGTTGAATTTGTTACTGTTATCAATGTTATTTTTTGAACTTTTTTGTATTATTCAAAGTTGAAGTTGTAGTTGAATTTGTTGGTGTTTTTCAATGTTGATATTGTTGAATTTGTTGGTGATTTTCAATATTTAGGTTGTTGTTGTATTTGTTGGCGTTTTACAATGTAGAGGTTGTTGTTGAATTTGTTGGTTTCTTTCTATATTGAGGTTGTTGTTGAATTTGTTGGTGACTTTCAATATTGAGGTCGATGAATTTGTTGGTGTTATCAATGTTTTTTTTGAACTTTTTCTCTTCTTTTAAAAGTTGAGGTTGTTGATAAATTTGTTGGTGTTTTTCAATGTTGAGGTTGTTGTTGAATTTGTTGCTGTTTTTCAATGTTGAGGTTGTTGTTGAATTTGGTGGTGGTATCAATGTTTTTTCTGAACTTTTTATCTTCTTTTAAAAGTTGAGGTTGTTGATGAATTTGTTGGTGTTTTTCAATGTTGAGGTTGTTGATTAATTTGTTGGTGATTATCAATATTGAGTTTGATGTTGAATTTGTTGGCGTTTTACAATGTTGAGGTTAATGTTGAAATTTTTGGTAATTTTCAATATTGATGTTGTTGAATTTGTTGGTGATTTTGAATGTTGAGGTTCTTGTTGAATTTGTTGATGTCTTTCAATATTTAGCTTGTTGTTGAATTTTTTTGTGTTTTTCATTGTTGAGGTTGTTGTTGAATTTGTTGGTGTTATCAATGTTTTTTTTTGAACTTTTTCTCTTCTTTTAAAATTTGAGGTTGTTGTTGAATTTGTTGGTGTTTTTCAATGTTGAGCTTGTTGTTGAATTTGTAGGTTTTTTTCAATGTTGAGGTTGTTGTTGAAATTGTTCTTGTTTTTCAATGTTGTGGTTGTTGTTGAATTTGTCGGTGTTATCAATCTTTTTTTGTTGAAGTTGTTTGTATTTTTAAAAGCTTAGTTTGCTGTTGAATTGGGTGGCATTTTTCGATGTTGAGGTTGTTGTTGAATTTGTTGTTAATTTTCAATATTGAGGTTGTTGTTGAATTTGTTCGTGTTATCGATGTTATTTTTTGAACTTTTCTGTATTTTTCAACGTTGAGGTTGTTGTTGAATTTGTTGGTGTTGTCAATGTAATTTTTTGAACTTTTCTGTATTTTTCAATGTTGCGGTTGTTTATTTTTCTGGTGTTTTTCATTGTTGAGGTTGTTGAAGTGGTTGATGTTTTTCAATGTTGAGGTTGTAGTTGAATTTGTTGGTGTTTTTCATTGTTGAGTTTGTTGTTGAATTTGTTGGTGTTTTTCAATGTTGCGGTTGTTGTTGAATTTTTCAGAGTTTTTTATTCTTGATTTTGTTGTTGAATTTGTTGGTGATTTTCAATATTGAAGTTGTTGAATTTGTTGGGTGATTTTCAATGTTGTGGTTGTAGTTGAATTTCTTGGTGTCTTTCAATATTGAGGTTGTTGTTGAATTTGCTGGTGTTTTTCAATGTTGATGTTGTTGTTGAATTTGTTGGTGACTTTCAATATTGTGGTTTTTGTTGAATTTGTTGGTGTTTTTCAATGTTGAGGTTGTTGTTGAATTTGTTGGTGTTATCAATGTTTTTTTTGAACTTTTTCTCTTCTTTTAAAAGTTGAGGTTGTTGTTGAATTTGTTGGTGTTTTACAATGTTGAGGTTGTTGAATTTGTTGGTGGTTGAGGTTATTGTTGAATTTTTTGTTGTTTTTCACTGTTGAGGTTGTTGAAGTTGTTGGTGTTATTCAATGTTGAGGTTGTTGTTGAATTTGTCCTGTTTTTCAATGTTGAGGTTGTTGTTGAATTTGTTGATGACATTGAATATTGAGGTTGTTGTTGAATTTGTTGTTGTTATCAATGTTCTTTTTTGATCTTTTTTGTATTTTTGAAAGTTGAGCTACTTGTTGAATATGTTGGTGATTTTGAATGTTGAGGTTGTTGTTGAATTTGTTGTTCTTTTTCAATGTTGAAGTTGTTGTTGAATTTGTTGGTTATTTCCAATATTGAGTTTTTTGTTGAAATTGTTGGTGTTATCAATCTTTTTTCGTTGAAGTTGTCTGTATTCTTAAAAGTTTAGTTTGTTGTTGATTTGGGTGGTGTTTTTCATTGTTGAAGTTGTGGTTGAATTTGTTGGTGTTTTTCAATGTTGAAGTTGTTGTTGAATTTGTTGGTGATTTTCAATATTGAGTTTGATGTTGAATTTGTTGGCGTTTTACAATGTTGAAGTTATTGTTGAATTTTTTTGGTAATTTTCAATATGGATGTTGTTGAATTTGTTGGTGATTTTGACTGTTGAGCTTATTGTTGATTTTGTTGATGTCTTTCAATATTTAGATTGTTGTTGAATTTTTTTGTGTTTTTCATTGTTGAGGTTGTTGTTGAATTTGTTGGTGTTATCAATGTTATTTTTTGGACTTATTCTCTTCTTTTAAAATTTCAGGTTGTTGTTGAATTTGTTGGTGTTTTTCAATGTTGAGGTTGTTGTTGAATTTGTTGCTGTTATCAATCTTTTTTTGTTGAAGTTGTTTGTATTTTTAAAAGCTGAGTTTGTCGTTCAATTGGTTGGCATTTTTCAATTTTGATGTTGTTGTTGAATTTGTTGGTGATTTCAATATTTAGGTTGATGTTGAATTTGTAGGTGTTTTCAATGATGAGGTTGTTTTTGAATTTGTAGGTGTTTTTCAATGTTGAGGTTGTTGTTGAATTTGTTGGTGTTTTTCAATGTTGAGGTTGTTGTTGAATTTGTTGGTGATTTTCAATATTGAGTTTGTTGTTGAAATTGTTGGTGTTATCAATCTTTTTTTGTTGAAGTTGTTTGTATTTTTAAAAGCTTAGTTTGCTGTTGAATTGGGTGGCGTTTATCGATGTTGAGGTTGTTGTTGAATTTGTTGTTAATTTTCAATATTGATGTTGTTGTTGAATTTGTTATGTGTTATCAAAGTTATTTTTTGAACTTTTTTGTATTTTTCAATGTTGCGGTTGTTTATTTTTCTGGTGTTTTTCATTGTTGAGGCTGTTGAAGTTGTTGATGTTTTTCAATGTTGAGGTTGTTGTTGAATTTTTCGCAGTTTTTTTATTCTTGATTTTGTTGTTGAATTTGTTGGTGATTTTCAATATTGAAGTTGTTGAATTTGTTGGGTGATTTTGAATGTTGAGGTTGTACTTGAATTTCTTGGTGTCTTTCAATATTGAGGTTGTTGTTGAATTTGCTGGTGTTTTTCAATGTTGAGGTTGTTTTTGAATTTGTAGGTGTTTTTCAATGTTGGGCTTGTTGTTGAATTTGTTGGTGTTTTTCAATGTTGAGGTTGTTGTTGAATTTATTGGTGTTTTTCAAAGTTGAGGTTGTTGTTGAATTTGTTGGTGATTTTCAATATTGAGGTTTTTGTTGAATTTGTTGGTTATTTCCAATATTGAGTTTTTTGTTGAAATTGTTGTTGTTATCAATCTTTTTTTGTTGAAGTTGTTTGTATTTTTAAAAGCTTAGTTTGTTGTTGATTTGGGTGGCGTTTTTCAATGTTGTGGTTGTGGTTGAATTTGTTGGTGTTTTTCAATGTTGCGGTAGTTGTTGAATTTTTCGGTGTTTTTAATTGTTGATTTTGTTGTTGAATTTGTTGGTGTTTTTCAATGTTGTGGTTGTTGTTGAATTTTTCGGAGTTGTTTATTCTTGATTTTGTTGTTGAATTTGTTGGTGATTTTCAATATTGAGGTTGTTGTTGAATTTGTAGGTGTTATCAATGTTATTTTTTGGACTTGTTTGTATTTTTCAATGTTGAGGTAGTTGAATTTGCTTGTATTTTTCAATGTTGAGGTTGCTGCTGAATTTGTTGGTATTTTTTAATTTTGAGGTTCTGGTTGAATTTGTTGGTGTTTTTCAATGTTCAGGTCGTTGTTGAATTTGTTACTGTTATCAATGTTATTTTTTGAACTTTTTTGTATTATTCAAAGTTGAAGTTGTAGTTGAATTTGTTGGTGTTTTTCAATGTTGATATTGTTGAATTTGTTGGTGATTTTCAATATTTAGGTTGTTGTTGTATTTGTTGGCGTTTTACAATGTAGAGGTTGTTGTTGAATTTGTTGGTTTCTTTCTATATTGAGGTTGTTGTTGAATTTGTTGGTGACTTTCAATATTGAGGTCGATGAATTTGTTGGTGTTATCAATGTTTTTTTTGAACTTTTTCTCTTCTTTTAAAAGTTGAGGTTGTTGATAAATTTGTTGGTGTTTTTCAATGTTGAGGTTGTTTTTCAATTTGTTGGTGTTATCCATGTTATTTTTTGAACTTTTTTGTATTTTTGAAAATTGAGCTTGTTGTTGAATTTGTTGTTGTTTTTCAGTGTTGAGGTTGTTGTTGAATTTGTTTGTGTTTTTCAATGTTGATGTTGTTGAATTTGTTGGTGATTTTTAACATTGAGTTTCTTGTTGAATTTGTTGGTGTTATCATCGTTATTTTTTGAACTTTTTGGTATTTTTCAATGTTGAGGTTGTTATTGAATTTTTTGGTGTTTTTCATTGTTGAGGTTGTTGAAGTTGTTGGTCTTTTTCAATGTTGAGGTTGAATTTGTAGGTGACTTTCAATATTGACGTTTTTGTTGAATTTTTTGTTGTTTTTAATTGTTGAGGTTGTTGATAAATTTGTTGGTGCTTTTCAATGTTTAGGTTGTTTTTCAATTTGTTGGTGTTATCCATGTTATTTTTTGAACTTTTTTGTATTTTTGATAATTGAGCTAGTTGTTGAATTTGTTGGTGTTTTTCAATGTTGATGTTGAATCTGTTGGTGATTTTCAATATTGAGTTTCTTGTTGAATTTGTTGGTGTTATCATCGTTATTTTTTGAACTTTTTTTGTATTTTTCAATGTTCAGGTTGTTGTTGAATTTGTTGCTGTTATCAATGTTATTTTTTGAACTTTTTTGTATTTTTGAAAGTTGAGCTTGTTGATGAAGTTGTTGGTTTTTTTCAATGTTGAGGTTGTTCTTGAATTTGTTGGTGTTTTTCAATGTTGATGTTGAATTTGTTGGTGATTTTCAATATTGAGTTTGTTGTTGAATTTATTGGTGTTATCAACGTCATTTTTTGAACTTTTTTGTATTTTTCAATGTTGCCGTTGTTGATGAATTTTTTGGTGTTTATCATTATTGAGTTTGTTGAAGTTGTTGGTGTTTTTTCAATGTTGACTTTGTTTTTGAATTTGTTGGTGTTTTTCAATGTTGAGGTTGTTGTTGAATTTGTTGGAGTTTTTCATTGTTGAGGTTGTTGTTGAATTTGTTTTTGTTATCAATGTCTTTTGTTGAACTTTTTTGTATTTTTAAAAGTTAAGGTTATTGTTGAATTTGTTGATGTTTTTTAATGCTGAGGTTATTGAATTTGTTGGTGATTTTAAATATTGAGGTTGTTCTTGAATTTTTTGGTGTTATGAAAGTTCTTTTTTGAACTTTTTTGCACTTTTCAAGGTTAAGGTTCTTGTTGAATTTATTGGCGTTTTTCAATGTTGAGCTTGTTTTTGAATTTGTTGGTGTTTTGCAATGATGATGTTGTTGAATTTGTTGTTGACTTTCAATATTGATGTTTTTGCTGAATTTTTTATTGATTTTAATTGTTGAGGTTGTTGTTAAATTTGTTGGTGTCTCTCAATGTTAAGATATTTTTTGAATTTGTTGGCATTATCTATGTTATTTTTTGAACTTTTTGTATTTTTGAAAGCTGACCTTGTTGAATTTGTTAGTGATTTTCAATGTTGACGCTGTTGTTGAATTTGTTGCTGTTATCAATGTTATTTTTTGAACTATTTTGTGTTTTTGAAAGTTGAGCTTGTTGATGAATTTGTTGGTGTTTCTCAATGTTGACGCCGAATTTGTTGGTGATTTACAATATTGAGTTTGTTGTTGAATTTATTGGTGTTATCAAGGTTATTTTTTGAACTTTTTTGTATTTTTCAATGTTGAGGTTGGTGTTGAATTTCTTTATATTTGTGAATGTTGCGGATGTTGTTGAAAATTTTGGTGTTTTTCATTGTTGAGGTTGCTGAAGTTGTTGGTGTTTTTCAATGTTGAGGTTGTGGAATTTGTTGGTGATTTTCAATATTGAGGTTGTTGTTGAATTTTTTGGTGTTATCAAAGTTCTTTTTTGAACTTTTTTGTACTTTTAAAGGTTGAGGTTGTTGTTGAATTTGTTGGCGTTTTTCAATGTTGAGGTTGTTGTTGAATTTGTTGGTGTCTTTCAATATTTAGGTTGTTGAAGTTGTTGGTGTTTTTTTTAATGTTGAGATTGTTGTTGAATTTGTTGGTGTTTTCCAATGTTGAGTTTGTTGTTGAATTTGTTGGTGTCTTTCAATATTGAGGTTGTTGTTGAATTTGTTGTTGAATTTCAATATTGAGTTTGTTGTTAAATTGGTTCCTGTCTTTCAATATTGAGGTTATTGTTGAATTTGTTGGTGTTATCAATGTTATTTTTTGAACTTTTTCACTTCTTTTAAAAGTTCAGCTTGTTGATGAATTTGATGGTCCTTTTCGATGTTGAGTTTGTTATTGAATTTGTTGCTGTTTTTCAATGTTGATGTTATTGAATTTGTTGATGATTTTCAATATAGAGTTTGTTCTTGAATTTGTTGGTGTCTTTCAATATTGAGGTTGTTGTTGAATTTGTTGTTGTTTTTTATTGTTGAGGTTTTTGTTGAATTTGTTGGTGATATCAATGTCTTTTGTTGAACCTTTTTGTATTTTTAAAAGTTAAGGTTGTTGTTGAATTTGTTGGTGTTTTACAACGCTGAGGTTGTTGAATTTATTGTTGTTTTTAATTGTTGAGGTTGTTGTTATATTTCTTGGTGTTTTTCAATGTTGAGGTTGTTTTTGAATTTGTTGGTGTTATCCATGTTATTTTTTGAACTTTTTTATATTTTTGAAAGTTGAGCTTTTTGTTGAATTTGTTGATGTTTTTCAATATTGAGTTTGTTGTTGAATTTATTGGTGTTATCAACGTTATTTTTTGAACTTTTTTGTATTTTTCAATGTTGAGGTTGATGTTGAATTTGTTTATATTTTTGAATGTTGCGGTTGTGGTTGAATTTTTGGTGTTTTTCATTGTTGAGGTTGTTGAAGTTGTTGGTGTTTTTCAATGTTGAGGTAGTTGTTGAATTTGTTGGTGTATTTCAATATTGAGGTTTTTGTTGAATTTGTTGGTGTTTTTCATTGGTGCGGTTGTTGAATTTGTTGGTGTTATCAATGTCTTTTGTTAAACTATTTTGTATTTTTAAAAGATCAGGTTGTTGTTGAATTTGATGTTGTTTTTCAATGTTGAGGTTGTTGAATTTGTTGGTGATTTTAAATATTGAGGTTGTTGTTGCATTTTTTGTGTTATCTAAGTACTTTTTTGAACTTTTTATACTTTTAAAGTTTGAGGTTGTTGTTGAATTTGTTGGCGTTTTTCAATGTTGAGGTTGTTGAATTTGTTGGTGTCTTTCAATATTAAGGTTGTTGAAGTTTTTGGTGTTTTTCAATGTTGAGATTGTTGTTGAATTTGTTGGTTTTTTTCAATGTTGAGTTTGTTGTTGAATTTGTTGTTGACTTTCAATATTGAGGTTGTTGTTGAATTTGTTCCTGTGTTTCAATATTGAGGTTATACTTGAATTCGTTGGTGTTATCAATGTCTTTTGTTGATCTTTTTTGCATTTTTAAAAGTTAAGGTTGTTGTTGAATTTGTTGGTGCTTTTCAATGTTGAAGTTGTTGAATTTTTTGGTGATTTTCAATATTGAGGTTGTTGTTGAATTTTTTGGAGTTATCAAAGTTCTTTTTTGAACTTTTTGTACTTTTAAAAGTTGAGGTTGTTGTTGAATTTGTTGGCGTTTTTCAATGTTGAGATTGTTGTTGAATATTGTTAGCGTTTTTCAATGTTGAGGTTGTTGTTGAATTTGTTGGTGTTATCAAAGTTCTTTTTGGAACTTTTTTGTACTTTTAAGGGTTGAGGTTGTTGTTGAATTTGTTGGCGTTTTTCAATGTTTTGGTTGTTGTTGAATTTGATGGTGCCTTTCAATATTAAGGTTGTTGAAGTTGTTGGTTTCTTTCAAAATTGAGGTTGTTGTTGAATTTGTTCCTGTCTTTCAATATTGAGGTTATTGTTGAATTTGTTGGTGTTATCACTGGTTTTTTTGAACTTTTTCTCTTCTTTTAAAAGTTGAGGTTGTTGTTGAATTTGATGGTGATTTTCATTGTTGAGGTTGTTGTTGAATTTGTTGGTGTTATCCATGTTATTTTTTGAACTTTTTTATATTTTTGAAAGTTGAGCTTTTTGTTGAATTTGTTGATGTTTTTCAATATTGAGTTTGTTGTTGAATTTATTGGTGTTATCAATGTTACTTTTTGAACTTTTTTGTATTTTTCAATGTTGAGGTTGGTGTTGAATTTGTTTATATTTTTGAATGTTGCGGTTGTGGTTGAATTTTTGGTGTTTTTCATTGTTGAGGTTGTTGAAGTTGTTGGTGTTTTTCAATGTTGAGGTAGTTGTTGAATTTGTTGGTGTATTTCAATATTGAGGTTTTTGTTGAATTTGTTGGTGTTTTTCATTGGTGCGGTTGTTGAATTTGTTGGTGTTATCAATGTCTTTTGTTAAACTATTTTGTATTTTTAAAAGATCAGGTTGTTGTTGAATTTGATGTTGTTTTTCAATGTTGAGGTTGTTGAATTTGTTGGTGATTTTAAATATTGAGGTTGTTGTTGCATTTTTTGTGTTATCTAAGTACTTTTTTGAACTTTTTATACTTTTAAAGTTTGAGGTTGTTGTTGAATTTGTTGGCGTTTTTCAATGTTGAGGTTGTTGAATTTGTTGGTGTCTTTCAATATTAAGGTTGTTGAAGTTTTTGGTGTTTTTCAATGTTGAGATTGTTGTTGAATTTGTTGGTTTTTTTCAATGTTGAGTTTGTTGTTGAATTTGTTGTTGACTTTCAATATTGAGGTTGTTGTTGAATTTGTTCCTGTGTTTCAATATTGAGGTTATTCTTGAATTCGTTGGTGTTATCAATGTCTTTTGTTGATCTTTTTTGCATTTTTAAAAGTTAAGGTTGTTGTTGAATTTGTTGGTGCTTTTCAATGTTGAAGTTGTTGAATTTTTTGGTGATTTTCAATATTGAGGTTGTTGTTGAATTTTTTGGAGTTATCAAAGTTCTTTTTTGAACTTTTTGTACTTTTAAAAGTTGAGGTTGTTGTTGAATTTGTTGGCGTTTTTCAATGTTGAGATTGTTGTTGAATATTGTTAGCGTTTTTCAATGTTGAGGTTGTTGTTGAATTTGTTGGTGTTATCAAAGTTCTTTTTGGAACTTTTTTGTACTTTTAAGGGTTGAGGTTGTTGTTGAATTTGTTGGCGTTTTTCAATGTTGTGGTTGTTGTTGAATTTGTTGGTGCCTTTCAATATTAAGGTTGTTGAAGTTGTTGGTTTCTTTCAAAATTGAGGTTGTTGTTGAATTTGTTCCTGTCTTTCAATATTGAGGTTATTGTTGAATTTGTTGGTGTTATCACTGGTTTTTTTGAACTTTTTCTCTTCTTTTAAAAGTTGAGGTTGTTGTTGAATTTGATGGTGATTTTCATTGTTGAGGTTGTTGTTGAATTTGTTGCTGTTATCAATGTTATTTTTTGAACTTTTTTGTATTTTTAGAAGTTGATCTTGTTGATGAATTTGTTGGTTTTTTTCAATGTTGAGGTTGTTATTGAAATTGTTGCTGTTATCCATGTTATTTTTTGAACATTTTTGTATTTTTGAAAGTTGAGCTTGTTGATGAATGTGTTGGTTTTTTTCAATGTTGAGGTTGTTGTTGAATCTGCTGGTGTTTTTCAATGTTGATGTTGTTGAATTAATGGTGATTTTCAATATTGAGTTTGTTGTTGAATTTGTTGGTGTTATCAACTATATTTTTTGAACTTTTTTGTATTTTACAATGTTGAGGTTGTTGTTGAATTTGTTGCTATTTTTCAATGTTGTGGTTGTTGTTGAATTTTCTATTATTTTTCAATGTTGAGGATGTTGTTGAATTTGTAGGTGTTTTTCAATGTTGAGGTTGTTGTTGAATTTGTTGGTGTTATCAACGTTATTTTTTGAACTGTTTTGTACTTTTAAAGGCTGAGGTTGTTGTTGAATTTGTTTTTGTTTTTCAATGTTGAGGTTGTTGTTGAATTTGTTGGTGTTATCAATGTTTTTTTTGAACTTTTTCTCTTCTTTTAAAAGTTGATGTTGTTGTTGAATTTGTTGGTGAGTTTTAATATAGAGGTTGGTGTTGAATTTCTTGGTGTTATAAATGTTGTTTTTAAAAGTTTTTTGTATTTTTGAAAGTTGAGCTTGTTGTTGAATTTGTTCGAGTTTTTGCAACGTTGAGGTTGTTGTTGAATTTATTATTGTTTTGCAATGTTGAGGTTGTTGTTAATTTTTTTGGTGTTTTTTAATGTTGAGGTTGTTGTTGAATTATTGGTTTTATCAATGTCTTTTGTTGAACGTGTTTGTATTTTTAAAAGTTGAGGTTGTTGTTGAATTTGTTGGTGTTTTTCTGTGTTGAGGATGTTGAATTTGTTGGTGATTTTCAATTCTGAGGATGTTCTTCAATTTGTTGGTGTTATGAAAGTTCTTTTTTGAACTTTTTTGTACATTTAAAAGTTGAGGTTGTTGTTGAATTTGTTGGTATTTTTCAATGTTGCGGTTGTTGTTGAATTATTAGGTGTTTTTCAATGTTGAGGTGGTTGTTGAATTTGTTAGTGTTATCAATATTCTTTTTTGAACTTTTTCGTATTTTTGAAAGTTGAGCTGGTTGTTTAATATGTTGGTGTTTTTCAATGTTGTGTTTGTTGTTGAATTTATTGTCATTATTCAATGTTGAGGTTGTTGTTTAATTTGTTGGTTTTTTGCAATGTTGATGCTGTTGAATTTGTTGGTGATTTCCCATGTTGAGTTTTTTGTTGAATTTGTTGGAGTTATCAACGTTATTTTTTGAACTTCTTTGCATTTTTCAATGTTGAGGTTGATGTTGAATTTGTTGGTGTTTTTCAATGTTGAGGTTGTTGTTGAATTTGTTGGTGATTTTCAATATTGAGGTTGTTGTTGAATTTGTAGGTGTTATCAATGTTATTTTTTGCACTTTTTTGTATTTTTCAATGTTGAGGTAGTTGAATTTGCTGGTATTTTTCAATGTGGAGGTTGTTACTGAATTTGTTGGTGTTTTTTAATTTTGAGGTTCTGGTTGAATTTGTTGGTGTTTTTCAATGTTCAGGTCGTTGTTGAATTTGTTACTGTTATCAATGTTATTTTTTGAACTTTTTTGTATTATTCAAAGTTGAAGTTGTAGTTCAATTTGTTGGTTTTTTTCAATGTTGAGGTTGTTGTTGAATTTGTTGGTGTTTTTCAATGTCGATATTGTTGAATTTGTTGGTGTTTTTCAATGTTGAGGTTGTTTTTCAATTTGTTGGTGTTATCCATCTAATTTTTTGAACTTTTTTGTATTTTTCAAAGTTGAGCTTTTTGTTGAATTTTTTGGTGTTTTTCAATGTTGAGGTTCTTGTTGAATTTGTAGGTGACTTTCAATATTGAGGTTTTTGTTGAATATTTTGTTGCTTTTAATTGTTGAGGTTGTTGATAAATTTGTTGGTGTTTATCAATATTGAGGTTGTTGTTGAATTGTTTGTGTTTTTCAATGTTGATGTTGTTGAATTTCTTGGTGATTTTCAATATTGAGTTTCTTGTTGAATTTGTTGGTGTTATCATCGTTATTTTTTGAACTTTTTTGTATTTTTCAATGTTGAGGCTTTGTTGAATTTGTTGCTGTTATCAATGTTATTTTTTGAACTTTTTTGTATTTTTGAAAGTTGAGCTTGTTGATGAATTTGTTGGTTTTTTTCAATGTTGAGGTTGTTCTTGAATTTGTTGGTGTTTTTCAATGTTGAGTTTGTTGTTGAATTTATTGGTGTTATCAACGTTATTTTTTGAACTTATTTGTATTTTTCAATGTTGAGGTTGGTGTTGAATTTCTTTATATTTTTGAATGTTGCGGTTGTTGTTGAATTTGTAGGTGTTATTCAATGTTGAGGTTTTTGTTGAATTTGTAGGTGTTTTTCAATGTTGAGGTTGTTGAATTTGTTGGTGATTTTCAATATTGAAGTTGTTGTTGAATTTGTTGGTATTATCAACGTTATTTTTTGAACTGTTTTCTACTTTTTAAGGTTGAGGTTGTTGTTGAATTTGTTGTTGTTTTTCAATGTTGAGTTTTTAAATTTTTTATTTAAATTTTTTGGTGTTTCTCATTGTTGACGTTGTTGTTAAATTTGTTGGTGTTTTTCAATGTTGTGGTTGTTGTTGAATTTGTTGGTGTTATCAATGTTTTTTTTGAACTTTTTCTCTTCTTTTAAAAGTTGATGTTGTTGTTGAATTTGTTGGTGACTTTTAATATAGAGGTTGTTGTTGAATTTGTTGGTGTTATAAATGTCCTTTTTAAAAGTTTTTTGTATTTTTGAAAGTTGAGCTTGTTGTTGAATTTGTTCGTGTTTTTCATTGTTGAGGTTGTTGTTGAATTTCTAGGTGTTATCAATGTCTTTTGTTGAACGTGTTTGTATTTTTAAAAATTGAGGTTGTTGTTGAATTTATTGGTGTTTTTCAATGTTGAGGATGTTGAATTTGTTGATGATGTTCAATTCTGAGGATGTTGTTCAATTTGTTGGTGTTATGAAAGTTCTTTCTTGAACTTTTTTGTACTTTTAAAGGTTGAGGTTGTTGTTGAATTTGTTGGTGTTATAAATGTCCTTTTTAAAAGTTTTTTGTATTTTTGAAAGTTGAGCTTGTTGTTGAATTTGTTCGTGTTTTTCATTGTTGAGGTTGTTGTTGAATTTCTAGGTGTTATCAATGTCTTTTGTTGAACGTGTTTGTATTTTTAAAAATTGAGGTTGTTGTTGAATTTGTTGGTGTTTTTCAATGTTGAGGATGTTGAATTTGTTGATGATGTTCAATTCTGAGGATGTTGTTCAATTTGTTGGTGTTATGAAAGTTCTTTCTTGAACTTTTTTGTACTTTTAAAGGTTGAGGTTGTTGTTGAATTTGTTGGTATTTTTCAATGTTGTGGTTGTTGTTGAATTTTTAGTTGTTTTTCAATGTTGAGGTTGTTGTTTAATTTGTTAGTGTTATCAATGTTCTTTTTTGAACTTTTTCGTATTTTTGAAAGTTGAGCTTGTTGTTTAATATGTTGGTGTTTTTCAATGTTGTGTTTGTTGTTGAATTTATTGTTGTAATTCAATGTTGAGGTTGTTGTTTAATTTGTTGGTTTTTTGCAATTGTGACGTTGTTGAATTTGTTGGTGATTTCCCATATTGAGTTTTTTGTTGAATTTGTTGGTGTTATCAATGTTATTTTTTGAACTTCTTTGCATTTTTCAATGTTGAGGTTGATGTTGAATTTGTTAGTGCTTTTCAATGTTGACGTTGTTGTTGAATTTGTTGCTGTTATAAATGTTATTTTTTGAACTTTTTTGTATTTTTGAAAGATCAGCTTGTTGATGACTTTGTTTTTTTTTAATGTTGAGGTTGTTCTTGAATTTGTTGGTGTTTTTCAATGTTGAGGTTATTGTTGAATTTGTTGGTGTCTTTCAATATTGAGGTTGTTGTTGAATTTATTCCTGTCTTTCAATATTGAGGTTATTGTTGAATTTGTTGGTGTTATCAATTTTTTTTTGAACTTTTTCTCTTCTGTTAAAAGTTGAGGTTGTTATTGAACTTGTTGGTGATTTTCAATGTTGAGGTTGTTGTTGAATGGTCGCTGTTATCAATGTTATTTTTTGAACTTTTTTGAATTTTTGAAAGTTGATCTTGTTGATGAATTTGTTGGTTTTTTTCAATGTTGATGTTGTTGAATTTGTTGGTGATTTTCAATATTGAGTTTGTTGTTTAATTTGTTGGTGTTATCAACTTTATTTTTTGAACTTTTTTGTATTTTACACTGTTACGGTTGTTCTTGAATTTTTTGGTGTTATTCATTGTTGAGATTGTTGAAGTTGTTGGTGTTTTTCAATGTTGAGGTTGTTGTTGAACTTGTTGTTGTCTGTCAATATTGATGTTGTTGTTGAATTTGTTGGTGTTTTTCAATGTTGATGTTGTCGTTGAATTTGTTCGTGTTTTACAAGGCTGAGGTTGTTGAATTTATTGTTGTTTTTTATTGTTGAGGTTGTTGTTATATTTCTTGGTGTTTTTCAATGTTGAGGTTGTTTTTGAATTTGTTGGTGTTATCCATGTTATTTTTTGAACTTTTTTATATTTTTGAAAGTTGAGCTTTTTGTTGAATTTGTTGATGTTTTTCAATATTGAGTTTGTTGTTGAATTTATTGGTGTTATCAACGTTATTTTTTGAACTTTTTTGTATTTTTCAATGTTGAGGTTGGTGTTGAATTTGTTTATATTTTTGAATGTTGCGGTTGTTGTTGAATTTTTTGGTGCTTTTCATTGTTGAGGTTGTTGAAGTTGTTGGTGTTTTTCAATGTTGAGGTAGTTGTTGAATTTGTTGGTGTATTTCAATATTCAGGTTTTTGTTGAATTTGTTGGTGTTTTTTATTGGTGAGGTTGTTGAATTTGTTAGTGTTATCAATGTCTTTTGTTAAACTATTTTGTATTTTTAAAAGATCAGGTTGTTGTTGAATTTGATGTTGTTTTTCAATGTTGAGGTTGTTGAATATGTTGGTAATTTTAAATATTGAGGTTGTTGTTGCATTTTTTGTGTTATCTAAGTACCTTTTTGAACTTTTTATACTTTTAAAGTTTGAGGTTGTTGTTGAATTTGTTGGCGTTTTTCAATGTTGAGGTTGTTGAATTTGTTGGTGTCTTTCAATATTAAGGTTGTTGAAGTTTTTGATGTTTTTCAATGTTGAGATTGTTGTTGAATTTGTTGGTTTTTTTCAATATTGAGGTTATTCTTGAATTCGTTGGTGTTATCAATGTCTTTTGCTGATCTTTTTTGTATTTTTAAAAGTTAAGGTTGTTGTTGAATTTGTTGGTGCTTTTCAATGTTGAAGTTGTTGAATTTTTTGGTGATTTTCAATATTGAGGTTGTTGTTGAATTTTTTGGAGTTATCAAAGTTCTTTTTTGAACTTTTTGTACTTTTAAAAGTTGAGGTTGTTGTTGAATTTGTTGGCGTTTTTCAATGTTGAGCTTGTTGTTGAATTTGTTGGCGTTTTTCAATATTGAGGTTGTTGTTGAATTTCTTGGTGTTATCAATGTTTTTTTTGGAACTTTTTCTCTTCTTTTAAAAGTTGAGGTTGTTGTTGAATTTATGGTGATTTTCAATGTTGAGGTTGTTGTTGAATTTGTTGATGTTGTTGAATTTGTTGGTGATTTTCAATATTGAGTTTGTTGTTGAATTTGTTGGTGTTATCAACTTTATTTTTTGAACTTTTTTGTATTTTACAATGTTGAGGTTGTTGTTGAATTTGTTGGTGTTTTACAATGTTGAGGTTGTTGTTCAATTTGTTGGTTTTTTGCAATGTTGATGTTTTTGCTAGATTTTTTGTTCTTTTTAATTGTTGAGTTTGTTGTTACATTTGTTGGTGTTTTTCAATGTTGAGATTGTTTTTGAATTTGTTGGCGTTGTCCATGTTATTTTTTGAACATTTTTGTATTTTTGAAAGCTAAGCTTGTTGTTGAATTTGTTTATATTTTTGAATGTTGCGGTTGTTGTTGAATTTTTTGGTATTTTTCATTGTTGAGGTTGTTGGAGTTGTTGGTGTTTTTCAATGTTGAGGTAGTTGTTGAATTCGTTTCTGTCTTTCAATATTGAGGTTGTCGTTGAATTTGTTGGTGTTTTTCATTGTTGAGGTTGTTGTTGAATTTGTTGGTGTTATCAATGTCTTTGGTTGAACTTTTTTGTATTTTTAAAAGTTAAGGTTGTTGTTGAATTTGTTGGTGTTTTTCAATTATTGAGGTTGTTGAATTTGCTGGTGATTTTCAATATTGAGGTAGTTGTTGAATTTTTTGGTGTTATCAAAGTTCTTTTTTGAACTTTTTAGTACTTTTAAAGGTTGAGGTTGTTGTTGAATTTGTTGGTGTTTTTCAATGTTGATGTTGTTGTTGAATTTGTTGGTGTCTTTCAACATGAAGGTTGTTGAAGTTGTTGGTTTTTTTTCAATGTTGAGATTGTTGTTGAATTTGTTGGCGTTTTTCAATGTTGAGGTTGTTGTTGAATTTGTTGGTGTTATCAAAGTTCTTTTTTGAACTTTTTTGTACTTTTAAGGGTTGAGGTTGTTGTTGAATTTGTTGGTGTTTTTCAATGTTGTGGTTGTTGTTGAATTTGTTGGTGCCTTTCAATATTAAGGTTGTTGAAGTTGTTGGTTTCTTTCAAAATTGAGGTTGTTGTTGAATTTGTTCCTGTCTTTCAATATTGAGGTTATTGTTGAATTTGTTGGTGTTATCACTGGTTTTTTTGAACTTTTTCTCTTCTTTTAAAAGTTGAGGTTGTTGTTGAATTTGTTGGTGATTTTCATTGTTGAGGTTGTTATTGAATTTGTTGCTGTTATCAATGTTATTTTTTGAACTTTTATGTATTTTTGAAAGTTGATCTTGTTGTTGAATTTGATGGTGTTTTTCAATGCTGATGTTGTGGAATTTGTTGGTGATTTTCAATATTGAGTTTGTTGTTGAATTTGATGATGTTATCAACTTTTTTTTTGAACTTTTTTGTATTTTACAATGTTGATGTTGTTGTTGAATTTGTTGGTATTTTTCAATGTTGCGGTTGTTGTTGAATTTTTTGGTGCTATTCATTGTTGAGGTTGTTGAAGTTGTTGGTGTTTTTCAATGTTGAGGTAGATGTTGAATTTGTTGGTGTCTTTCAATATTGAGGTTGTTGTTGAATTTGTTGGTGTTTTTCATTGTTGAGGTTGTTGTTGTATTTGTTGGTGTTATCAATGTCTTTGGTTGAACTTTTTTGTATTTTTAAAAGTTCAGGTTGTTGTTGAATTTGTTGTTGTCTTTCAAAGTTGAGTTTGTTGAATTTGTTGGTGATTTTCAATATTAAGGTTGTTGAAGTTTTTGGGGTTTTTCAATGTTGCGGTTGTTGTTGAATTCTTTGGTGTTATTCATTGTTGAAATGGTTGAAGTTGTTGGTGTTTTTCAATGTTTGGTTGTTGTTGAACTTGTTGATGTCTTTCAATATTGAGGTTGTTGAATTTGTCGGAGTTTTTCAATGTTGCGGTTGTTGTTGAATTTATTGTTGTTATTCAATGTTCACCTTTTTGTTGAATTTTTTGTGGTTTTTAATTGTTGAGGCTGTTGTTATATTTGTTGGTGTTTTTCAATGTTGAGTTTGTTGTTGAATTTGTTGGTGTTATCCATGTTATTTTTTGAACCTTTTTGTATTTTTGAAAGTTGAGCTTGTTGTTGAATATCTTGGCGTTTTTCAATTTTGAGATTGTTGTTCAATTTATTGGTGTTTTTCAATGTTGATGTTGTTGAATTTGTTGGAGATTTTCAATATTGAGTTTGTTGTTGAATTTGTTGGTGTTATCAACGTTATTTTTTGAACTTTTTGTACTTTTCAATGTTGAGTTTCATGTTGAATTTGTTTATATCTTTGAATGTTGCGGTTGTTGTTGAATTTTTCGGTATTTTTCATTGATCAGGTTGTTGAAGTTGTTGGTCTTTTTCAATGTTGAGGTAAATGTTGAATTTGTTGGTGTCTTTCAATATTGAGGTTGTTGTTGAATTTTTTGGTGTTTTTCATTGTTGAGGTTGTTGTTGAATTTGTTGGTGTTATCAATGTCATTGGTTGAACTTTTTTGTATTTTTAAAAGTTAAGGTTGTTGTTGAATTTGTTGGTGTTTTTCAATATTAAGGTTGTTGAAGTTGTTGGTGTTTTTCAATGTTGAAGTTGTTGTTGAATTTGTTGGTGTCTTTCAATATTAAGGTTGTTGATGTTGTTGGTGTTTTTCAATGTTGAATTTGTTTCTGAATTTGTTGCCGTTTTTCAATGTTGAGGTTGTTGTTGAATTTGTTGGTGTCTTTCAATATTGAGGTTGTTGTTGAGTTTGTTGTTGACTTTCAATATTGAAGTTGCTGTTGAATTTGTTGGTGTCTTTCAATATTAAGGTTGTTGATTTTGTTGGCGTTTTTCAATGTTGCGGTTGTTGTTGAATTTTTTGGTGTTATTCATTGTTGAGCTTTTTGAAGTTGTTGGTGTTTTTGAATGTTGAGGTTGTTGCTGAACTTGTTGGTGTCTTTCAATATTGAGGTTGTTGTTGAATTTGTTGGTGTTTTTCAATGTTGAGGTTGTTGTTGAATTTTTTGGTGTTTTTCAAATCTGAGGTTGTAGTTGAATTTATTGTTATTTTTCAATGTTCAGGTTTTTGTTGACTTTGTTGTTCTTTTTAGTTGTTGAGGTTGTTGTTATATTTGTTGATCTTTTTCAATGTTGAGGTTGTTGTTGAATTTGTCGGTGTTATCCATTTTATTTTTTGAACTTCTTTGTATTTTTGAAAGTTGAGCTTGTTGTTGAATTTGTTGGTGTTTTTCAATGTTGATGTTGTTGAATTTGTTGCTGATTTTCAACACTGAGTTTGTTGTTGATTTTGTTGGTGTTATCAGTGTTATTTTTTGAACTTTTTTGTATTTTTCAATGTTGAGGTTGTTGTTGAATTTGTTGGTATTTTTCAATGTTACGGTTGTCATTTATTTTTTTGGTGTTTTTCATTGTTGAGGATGTTGAAGTTGTTGGTGTTTTTTTAATGTTGAGGTTTTCGGTAAATTTGTCGGTGTTTTTCAATGTTGAGGTTGTTCTTGAATTACTTGGTGTTTTTCAACGTCGAGGATGTTGAATTTGTTGCTGATTTTCAACATTGAGTTTGTTGTTGATTTTGTTGGCGTTATCAATGTTATTTTTTGAACTTTTTTATACTTTTAAAGGTTGAGGTTGGTGTTGAATTTTTTGTTAAATTTTTTGATGTTTTTCATTGTTGACGTTGTTGTTAAATTTGTTGGTATTTTTCAATGTTGACGTTGTTGTTGAACTTTTAGGTGTTTTTGTAAGATGAGGTTGTTGTTGAATTTGTTGGTATTATCAAAGTTTTTTCTGGAATAAATTTGTATTTTTTAAAATTAAGGTTGTTGTTGACTTTGTTGGTGTTTTTCAATGTTGATATTGTTGAATTTGTTGGTGTTATCATTGTTATTTTTTGAACTTTTTTGTACTTTTAATGATTGAGGTTGTTGTTGATATTGTTTGTGTTATCAATGTTATTTTTTACACTTTTTTGTATTTTTGGAAGTTGAGCTTGTAATTGAATTTGTTGGTCTTTTTCAATGTTGAGCTTGTTGTTGAATTTATTCGTGTTTTTCAATGTAGATGTTGTTGAATTTGTTGGTGATTTTCAATATTGAGGTTGTTGTTGAATTTGTTGGTGTTTTTCAATGTTGAGGTTGTTGTTGAATATGATGGTGACTTTCTCTGTTGAGGTTGTTGTTGAATTTGTTGGTCTTATCAATGTTCTTTTTTAAACTTTTTTGTATTTTTAAAAGTTGAGCTTGTTGTTGAATTCATTGGTGTTTTTCAATGATGAGGTTGTTGTTGAATTTGTTGGTTTTTTGCAATGTTGATGTTGTTGAATTTGTTGGTGATTTTCAATATTGAGTTTTTTGTTGAATTTGTTGATGTTATCCAAGTTTTTTTGTTCAAGTTGTTTGTAATTTTAAAAGTTGAGTTTGTTGTTGAATTTGTTGGCGTTTTTCAATGTTGAGGTTGTTCTTGAATTTGTTAGTGATTTTCAATATTGAGGTTTTTGTTGAATTTTTTGTTGTTTTTATTTGTTGATGTTGTTGTTAAATTTGTTGGTGTTTTTCAATGTTGAGATTGTTTATGAATTTGTTGGTGTTATGCATGTTATTTTTTGAACTTTTTTGTATTTTTCAATGTTGAGGTTGTTGTTGATTTCTGGTGTTTTTCATTGTTGATGTTGGTGAAGTTGTTGGTGTCTTTCAATGTTGAGGTTGTTGTTGAATTTGTTGGTGTTTTTCATTGTTGAGGTTGTTGAAGTTGTTGGTGTTTTTTCAATGTTGAGGTTGTTGTTTAATTTGTCGGTGTTTTTCAATGTTGAGGTTGTTTTTGGATTTGTTTGTGTTTTTCATTGTTGCCGTTGTTGTTGAATTTTTTGGTGTTATCAATGTCTTTTGTTGAACTTGTTTGTATTTTTAAAAGTTAAGGTTGTTGTTGAATTTGTTGGTGTTTTTGAATGTTGAGGATGTTGAATTTGTTGGTGATTTTCAATTCTGAGGATGTTGTTCAATTTGTTGGTGTTATCAAAGTTCTTTCTTTAACTTATTTGTACTTTTAAAGGTTGAGGTTGTTGTTGAATTTGTTGGTATTTTCACTGTTGCGGTTGTTGTTGAACTTTTAGGTGTTTTTCATGATGAGGTTGTTGTTGAATTTGAAGGTGTTTTTGAATGTGGAGGTTGTTGTTGAATTTGTTGGTGTTTTTGAATGTTGTGGTTGTTGTTGAATTTGTTGGTGTTATCAAATTTTTTTGTTGAGTGAGTTTGTATTTTTAAAAATTAAGGTTGTTGTTGAATTCATTGGTGTTTTTCAATGTTGAGGTTGTTGCTGAATTTGTTGGTTTTTTGCAATGTTGATGTTGTTGAATATGTTGGTGTTTTTCAATGTTGAGGTTGTTGTTGAATATGATGGTGACTTTCTATATTGAGGTTGTTGTTGAATTTGTTGTTGTTATCAATGTTGAAGTTTTTGTTGAATTTGTTGGTGTTTTTCAATGTTGAAGTTTTTGTTGAATTCATTGGTGTTTTTCAATGTTGAGGTTGTTGTTGAATTTGTTGTTTTTTTGCAATGTTGATGTTGATTTTGTTGGTGATTTGCAATATTGAGTTTTTTGTTGAATTTGTTGGTGTTATCCAAGTTTTTTTGTTCAAGTTTTTTGTATTTTTAAAGGTTGAGTTTGTTGTTGAATTTGTTGGCGTTTTTCAATGTTGAGGTTGTTGTTGAATTTGTTGGTGATTTTCAATATTGAGGTTGTTGTTGAATTTTTTGTTGTTTTTAATTGTTGAGGTTGTTGTTAAATTTGTTGGTGTTTTTCAACGTTGAGATTGTTTTTGAATTTGTTGGCGTTATGCATATTATTTTTTGAACTTTTTTGTATTTTTGAATGCTGAGCTTGTTGTTGAATTTTTTAGTGTTTTTCAATGTTGACGTTGTTGTTGAATTTGTTGCTGTTATCAATGTTATTTTTTGAACTTTTTTGTATTGTTGAACGTTGAGCTTGTTGATGAATTTGTTGGTTTTTATCAATGTTGAGGTTGGTCTTGATTTTGTTTATATTTTTCAATGTTGCGGTTGTTTTGCATTGTTGATGTTGTTGAAGTTGTTGATGTTTTTCAATATTGAGGTAGTTGTTGAATTTGTTGGTGTCTTTCAATATTGTGGTTGTTGTTGAATTTGTTGGTGATTTTCAATATTGAGTTTGTTGAATTTGTTGGTGATTTTCAATATTGAGTTTGTTGTTGAATTTGTTGGTGTTTTTCAATGTTGAGGTTGTTGTTGAATTTGTTGGCGTTTTTCACTGTTGAGGTTGTTGTTGAATTAGTTGGTGTCTTTCAATGTTGAGGTTGTTGTTGAATTTGTTGGCGTTTTTCACTGTTGAGGTTGTTGTTGAATTAGTTGGTGTCTTTCAATATTGAGGTTATTCTTGAATTTGTTGGTGCTATCAATGTTTGTTTTTCTTTTTCTCTTCATTTAAAAATTGAGGTTGTTGTTGAATTTGTTGGTGATTTTCAATATTGAGGTTGTTGTTGAATTTGTTGCTGTTATCAATGTTATTTTTTGAACTTTTTTGTATTTTTGAAAGTTGAGCTTGTTGATGATTTTGTTGGTATTTTTGAATGTTGCGGTTGTTGTTGAATTTTTTGGTGTTATTCATTGTTGAGTTTGTTTTTGAATTTGTTGGTGTTTTTCAATGTAGATGTTGTGGAATTTGTTGGTCATTTACAATATTGTGTTTGTTGTTGAATTTGATGGTGTTATCAATGTTATTTTTTTGAACTTTTTTGTATTTTTCAATGTTGAAGTTATTGTTGAATTTGTTGGTATTTTTGAATGTTGCGGTTGCTGTTGAATTTTTTGGAGTTATTCATTGTTGTGCTTGTTGGTTTTTTTCAATGTTGAGGTTTTTGTTGAACTTGTTGGTGTTTTTCAATATTGAGGTTGTTATTGAATTTGTTGTTGACTTTCAATATTGAGGTTGTCGTTGAATTTGTTGGTGTTATCAATGTTTTTTTTAAAACTTTTTTTTATTTTTGAGGTTGTTGTAAAATTTGTTGGTGTTTTTCAATGTTGAGGTTGTTGTTGAATTTGTTGGTGCTACCAAAGTTGTTTTTTTAACTTTTTTGTATTTTTTAATGTTGAGGTTGTTGTTGAATTTGTAGGTATTTTTCAATGTTGCATTTGTTGTTGAATTTTGTGGTGTTTTTCATTGTTGAGGTTGTTGAAGTTGTTGGTGTTTTTTCAATGTTGAGTTTGTTGTTGAATTTCTTGGTGTTTTTCAATGTTGAGTGTGTTGTTGAATTTTTTGCTGTTATCAATGTCTTTTGTTGAACTTGTTTGTATTTAAGGTTGTTGTTGAATTTGTTGGTGTTTTTCAACGTTGAGGATGTTGAATTTGTTGGTGATTTTCAATTCTGAGGATGTTATTGAATTTGTTGGTGTTATCAAAGTTTTTTGTTGAATAAATTTTTATTTTTAAAAGTTGAGTTTGTTGTTGAATTTGTGGGTGTTTTTCAATGTTGAGGTTGTTGAATTTCTTGGTGATTTTCAATATTGAGGTTGTTGTTGAATTTGTTGGTGTTATAAATGTTATTTTTTAAACTTTTTTTTACTTTTAAAGGTTGAGGTTGTTGTTGAATTTGTTGGTGTTTTTCGATGTTGAGGTTTTTGTTGAATTTGTTGGCATTTTTCAATGTTGAGGTTGTTGTTGAATTGGTTGTTGTCTTTCAGTATTGAGGTTGTTGTTGAATTTGTTGGTGACTTTCAATATTGAGGTTGTTGTTGAATCTGTTCGTGTCTTTCAATATTGAGGTTATTCTTGAATTTGTTGGTGTTATCAATGTTTTTTTTGAACTTTTTCTCTTTTATTAAAAGTTGAGGTTGTTGTTGAATTTGTAGGGGACTTTCTATATTGAGGTTGTTGTTTTAATTTGTTGGTGTTATAAATGTTCTTTTTAAGACTTATTTGTATTTTTGGAAGTTGAGCTTGTTGTTGAATTTGTTGGTGTTTTTTCAAATTTGAGGTTGTTCTTGAATTTATTGTTGTTTTTTATTGTTGAGGTTATTGTTAAATTTGTTGTTGTTTTTCAATGTTGCGGTTGTTGTTGAATTTATTCGTGTTATCCATGTTATTTTTTGAACTTTTTTGTATTTTAGCAAGTTGTGCTTGTTGTTGAATTTGTCAGTTTTTTTCAATGTTGAGGTTGTTGTTGAATTTGTTGGTGATTTTCAACATGGAATTTGTTGTTGAATTTGTTGGCGTTATCAATGTTATTTTTTGAACTTTTTTGTATTTTTTAATGCTGAGGTTGTTGTTGAATTTGTTGGTAATTTTCAATGATGCAGTTGTTGTTGAATTTTTTGGTTTTTTACATTGTTGAGGTTGTTGAAGTTGTTGGTGTTTTTCCAATGTTGAGGTTGTTGTTAAATTTGTGGTTTTTATCAATGATCTTTTTTGAACTTTTTTGTAGTTTTAAATGTTGAGGTTGTTGTTGAAATTGTTGGTGTTTTTCAACGTTGAGGTTGTTGTTGAATTTGTTGGTGACTTTGAATATTGAGCATGTTGTTGAATTTGTTGGCGTTTTTCAATGTTGAGGTTGTTGTTGAATTTGTTGGTGTTATCAATGTTTTTTTTGAACTTTTTCTCTTCTTTTAAAAGTTGAGGTTGTTGTTGAATTTGTTGGTGTTTTTCAATGTTGAGGTTTTTGTTGAATTTGTTGGCATTTTTCAATGTTGAGGCTGTTGTTGAATTTGTTGGTTTCTTTCAGTATTGAGGTTGTTGTTGAATTTATTTGAAACTTTCAATATTGAGGTTATTGTTGAATTTGTTGGTGTTATCAATGTTTTTTTTGAACTTTTTCTCTTTTTTTAAAAGTTGAGGTTGTTGTTGAATTTGTTGGTGACTTTCAATATTGAGGTTGTTGTTTTAATTTGTTGGTGTTATAAATGTTCTTTTTAAAACTTATTTGTATTTTTGGAAGTTGAGCTTGTTGTTGAATTTGTTGGTGTTTTTTTCAATTTTGAGGTTGTTCTTGAATTTGTGGGTGATTTTCAATGTTGATGTTGTTGAATTTGTTGGTGATTTTCAATATTGTGTTTGTTGTTGAATTTGTTGCTGTTATCAACGTTATTTTTTGAACTTTTTGGTATTTTTCAATGTTGAGGTTGGTCTTGATTTTGTTTATATTTTTCAATGTTGCGGTTGTTGAATTTTGGTGTTTTTCATTGTTGATGTTGTTGAATTTGTTGGTGATTTTCAATATTGAGGTTGTTGAATTTGTTGGTGATTTTCAATATTGAGGTTGTTGTTGAATTTGTTGGTGTTTTTCAATGTTGAGGTTGTTGTTGAATTTGTTGGCATTTTTAAATATTAAGGTTGTTGTTGAATTTCTTGGTTTTATGAATTTTTTTTTCAACTTTTTTGTGTTTTTCAAATTTGAGGTTGTTGCGTATTAGTCGTTGATATTCAGCGTTAAGGTTGTTGAATTTGTTGGTGATTTTCAATATTGAGGTTGTTGTTGAATATGTTGGCATTTTTTAATGTTGAGGTTGTTGTTGAATTTGTTGGTGTTTTTCATTGTTGACGTTGTTGAATTTCTTGGTGTTATCAATGTCTTTTGTTGAACTTGTTTGTATTTTTAAAAGTTAAGGTTGTTTTTTAACGTTGAGGATGTTGAATTTGTTGGTGATTTTCAATTCAGAGGATGTTGTACAATTTGTTGGTGTTATCAAAGTTCTGTTTTGGACTTCTTAGTACTTTTAAAGGTTGAGGTTGTTGTTGAATTTGTTGGTGATTTTCAATATTGAGGTTGTTGTTGAATTTGTTGGTGTTATCAATGTTATTTTTTGAACTGTTTGTTACTTTTAAACGTTGAGGTTGTTTTTGAATTTGTTGGTGTTTTTCAATATTGGGGTTGTTGTTGAATTTGTTGGTGTTATCAATGTTATTTTTTGAACTGTTTTGTATTATTCAATGTTGAAGTTGCTGTTGAATTTGTTGGTACTTTTCAATGTGGATGTTGTAGTTGAATTTATTGGTCTTTTTCAAAATTGAGTTTGTTGTTGAATTTGTTGGTGTTTTTCAATGTTGAGGTTGTTATTGAATTTGTTGGTGATTTTTAATATTGGGGTTGTTGTTGAATTTGTTGGTGTTATCAATGTTATTTTTTGAACTGTTTTGTATTTTTCAATGTTGTGGTCGTTATTGAATTTGTTGGTATTTTTCAATGTTGCGATTGTTGTTAAATTTTTTGGTGTTTTTCATTTTTGAGGCTGTTGTTGAATTTGTTGGTGTTTTTCATTGTTGAGGATGTTGTTGAATTTGTTGGTGTTATCAATTTTTTTTGAACTTGTTTGTAGTTTTAAAAGTTGAGGATGTTGTTGAATTTGTTGGTGTTTTTCAAAGTTGAGGTCGTTGAATTGGTATGTGATTTTTAATATTGCTGTTGTTTAGAATTTGTTGGGGTTATCAATTGTATTATTGGAACTTTTTTGTGTTTCTCAAAGTTGAGGTTTTTGCAGAATTTATTGATGTTATCAATGTTTATTTTGTTGAACTTATTTGTAATTTTAAAGGTTGAGGTTGATTTGGAATTTGTTCGTTGTTTTTCATTGTTGAAGTTGTTGTTGAATTTGTTGGTGTTTTTCAATGTTGAGGTTGTTGTTTTATTTTCTGTTGCTGTTCATTGTTGAGGTTTTTGTTGAATTTGTTGGTGTCATCAATGTTCTTTTTTCAACTTTTTTCTACTTTTAAAAGTTGAGGTTATTGTTGAATTTGTTGGTGTTTATCACTGATGAGGTTGTTGTTGAATTTGTTGGTGATTTTCAATGTTGAGGTTGTTGTTGAATTTGTTGGTGATTTTCAATATTGAGGTTGTTGTTCAATTTGTTGGTGTTATCAATGGCTTTTTTCAACTTTTTAGTACATGTAAAAGTTGAGGTTGTTGTTGAATTTGTTGGTGTTTTTCAATGAAGAGGTTGTTGTTGAATTTGTTGGTGATTTTCAATGTTGAGGTTGTTGTTAAATTCGTTGATGTTTTTCATTGTTGATGTTGTTGTTGAACTTGTTGGTGATATTCAGTGTTTAGGTTGGTGAATTTATTGGTGATTTTAAATGTTGAGGTTGTTGTTGAATTGGACAGTGTCATCAATGTTTATTTTGTTGCACTTGTTTGTATTTTTAAAAGTTGTGGTCGTTGTTGAATTTATTGGTATTTTCACTGTTCATTTTGTTGAACTTTTTTGTACTTTTAAATGTTGAGGTTGTTGTTTAATTTGTTGGTGTTTTTCAATGTTGATGTTGTTGAATTTGTTGGTGTTATCAATGTTTTCTTTTGAACTGTTTTGTCTTTTTCAATGTTGAGGTTGTTGAATTTGCTGGTGATTTGGAATATTGAGGTTGTTGATGAATTTGTTGGTATTATCAACGTTTGTTTTGTTGAACTTTTTGGTCCTTTTAATAGTTGAGGTTGTTGTTGAAATTGTTTGGATTTTCAATATTGAGGTTGTTGTTGAAATTGTTGGTGTTATCAATGTTATTTTTTGAACTGTTTTGTATTTTTCAATGTTGAGTTTGTAGTTGAATTTGCTGGTGTTTTTCAATGTTGAGGTTGTTGTAGAATTTTTTCGTGTTTTTCATTGTTGAGGATGTTGTTGAATTTGTTGGTGTTATCAATTTTTTTGTTGAGCTTGTTTGTATTTTTAAAAGTTGAGGATGTTGTTGAATCTGTTGGTGTTTTTGAAAGTTGAGGTCGTTGAATCGGTTGGTGATTTTCAATATTGCTGTTGCTGTTGGATTTGTTGGGGTTATCAATGGTTTTTTTTGAACTTTTTTGTGTTTTTCAAAGTTGAGGTTTTTGCTGAATTTATTGATGTTATCAATGTTTATTTTGTTGAACTTTTTTGTACGTTTAAACGTTGAGGTTGATTTTGAATTTGTTGGTTGTTTTTCATTGTTGAGGATGTTGTTGAATTTGTTGGCGGTTTTCAATGTTGAGGTTGTTGTTGAATTTCTTGGTGCTGTTCATTGTTGAGGTTGTTGTTGAATTTGTTGGTGTTTTTCAATGGTGAGGTTTTTGTTGAATTAGTTGGTGTTTTCATTGTTGAGGTTGTTGTTAAATTTGATGTTGTTTTTCAATGTTGAGGTTGTTGTAGAATTTATTGGTGTTTTTCAAAGTTAAGGTCGTTGAATTTGTTGGTGATTTTCAATATAGAGGTTGTTGTTGAATTTGTTGTTGTTATCAATGGGTTTTTTTGAACTTTTTTGTGTTTTTCAAATTTGAGGTTGTTGATGAATTTGTTGGTGATATACAGTGTTGAGGTTGTTGAATTTTTTGGTGATATTTCAATACTTAGGTTGTTGTGGAATTTGTTGATGTTATTAATGTTATTTTTTGAACATTTTGTATTTTTCAATGTTGAGGTTGTTGTTGAATATTTTCTTTTATATCATTGTTGAGGTTGGTCTTGAATTTGTTGGTGTTTTTCAATGTTGAGGTTCTTGTTGAATTTGTTGGTGTTTCTCAATGGTGAGGTTTTTGTTGAATTTTGTGGTCTTTCCATTGTTGAGTTGGTTCTTAAATTTGTTGGTGTTTTTCAATGTTGAGGTTGTTACATTTGTTGGTGATTTTAAACATTGAGGATGTAGTTGAATTTGTTGGTGTTGTCAATGTTTATTTTGTTGAACTTTTTTTTTAGTTTTAAAAGTTGAGGTTGTTGCTGAATTTTTTATTCCTTTTCAATGTTGAGGTTGTTGTTGAATATGTTTTGTGTTTTTCAATGTTGAGGTTGTAGTTGAATTTATTGGTGTTTTTCAATGTTGATGTTGTTGAATATGTTGGTGATTTTCAATATTGAGTTTGTTGTTGAATTTGTTGGTGTTATCAATGTTATTTTTTGAACTGTTTTGTATTATTCAATGTTGAAGTTGCTGTTGAATTTGTTGGTGCTTTTCAATGTTGAGTTTGTAGTTGAATTTGTTGGTCTTTTTCAATGTTGAGTTTGTTGTTGAATTTGTTGGTGTTTTTCAATGTTGAGGTTGTTATTGAATTTGTTGGTGATTTTTAATATTGGGGTTGTTGTTGAATTTGTTGGTGTTATCAATGTTATTTTTTGAACTGTTTTGTATTTTTCAATGTTGAGGTTTTTGTTGAATTTGTTGGTGTTTTTCATTGTTGACGATGTTGTTGAATTTGTTGGTGTTATCAATTTTTTTTGAACTTGTTTATATTTTTAAAAGTTGAGGATGTTGTTGAATTTGTTGCTGTTTGTCAAGGTTGAGGTTGTTGAATTGCTTGGTGATTTTTAATATTGCTGTTGTTGTTGAATTTCTTGGGGTTATCAATTGTTTTATTTGAACTTTTTTGTGCTTCTCAAAGTTGAGGTTTTTGAAGAATTTATTGATGTTATCAATGTTTATTTTGTTGAACTTATTTGTAATTTTAAAGGTGGAGGTTGATTTGGAATTTGTTGGTTGTCTTTCATTGTTGAGATTGTTGTTTTATTTTTCTTTGCTGTTCATTGTTGAGGTTTTTGTTGAATTTGTTGGTGTTATCAATGTTCTTTTTTCAACTTTTTTTTACTTTTAAAAGTTGTGGTTATTGTTGAATTTGATGGTGTTTATCACTGATGAGGTTGTTGTTGAATTTGTTGCTGTTATCAATGTTTTCTTTTGAAATGTTTTGTGTTTTTCAATGTTGAGGTTGTTGAATTTGCTGGTGATTTGCAATATTGAGGTTGTTGATGAATTTGTTGGTGTTATCAACGTTTGTTTTGTTGAACTTTTTGGTACTTTTAATAGTTGAGGTTGTTGTTGAAATTGTTTGGATTTTCAATATTGAGGTTCTGTTGAAATTGTTGGCGTTTTTCAATGTTGAGGTTGTTGTTAAACTTGTTGGTGTTATCAATGTTATTTTTCGAACTTTTTAGTATTTTTCAAAGTTAGATTGTTGTTGAATTTGTTGGTATTTTTCAATGTTGAGGTTGTTGTTGAATTTGTTGGTGTTTTTCAATATTGAGGTTGTTGTTGAATTTGTTGGTGTTTTTCAATGTTGAGGTTCTTGTTGAATTTGTTGGTGTTTTTCAATGTTGAGGTTGTTGTTGAATATGTTGGTGTTATCAATGTTATTTTTTGAACTGTTTTGTATTTTTCAATGTTGTGGTCGTTGTTGAATTTGTTGGTATTTTTCAATGTTGCGATTGTTGTTAAATTTTTTGGTGTTTTTCATTTTTGAGGCTGTTGTTGAATTTGTTGGTGTTTTTCATTGTTGAGGATGTTGTTGAATTTGTTGGTGTTATCAATTTTTTTTGAACTTGTTTGTAGTTTTAAAAGTTGAGGATGTTGTTGAATTTGTTGGTGTTTTTCAAAGTTGAGGTCGTTGAATTGGTATGTGATTTTTAATATTGCTGTTGTTTAGAATTTGTTGGGGTTATCAATTGTATTATTGGAACTTTTTTGTGTTTCTCAAAGTTGAGGTTTTTGCAGAATTTATTGATGTTATCAATGTTTATTTTGTTGAACTTATTTGTAATTTTAAAGGTTGAGGTTGATTTGGAATTTGTTCGTTGTTTTTCATTGTTGAAGTTGTTGTTGAATTTGTTGGTGTTTTTCAATGTTGAGGTTGTTGTTTTATTTTCTGTTGCTGTTCATTGTTGAGGTTTTTGTTGAATTTGTTGGTGTCATCAATGTTCTTTTTTCAACTTTTTTCTACTTTTAAAAGTTGAGGTTATTGTTGAATTTGTTGGTGTTTATCACTGATGAGGTTGTTGTTGAATTTGTTGGTGATTTTCAATGTTGAGGTTGTTGTTGAATTTGTTGGTGATTTTCAATATTGAGGTTGTTGTTCAATTTGTTGGTGTTATCAATGGCTTTTTGCAACTTTTTAGTACATGTAAAAGTTGAGGTTGTTGTTGAATTTGTTGGTGTTTTTCAATGAAGAGGTTGTTGTTGAATTTGTTGGTGATTTTCAATGTTGAGGTTGTTGTTAAATTCGTTGATGTTTTTCATTGTTGATGTTGTTGTTGAACTTGTTGGTGATATTCAGTGTTTAGGTTGGTGAATTTATTGGTGATTTTAAATGTTGAGGTTGTTGTTGAATTGGACAGTGTCATCAATGTTTATTTTGTTGCACTTGTTTGTATTTTTAAAAGTTGTGGTCGTTGTTGAATTTATTGGTATTTTCACTGTTCATTTTGTTGAACTTTTTTGTACTTTTAAATGTTGAGGTTGTTGTTTAATTTGTTGGTGTTTTTCAATGTTGATGTTGTTGAATTTGTTGGTGTTATCAATGTTTTCTTTTGAACTGTTTTGTCTTTTTCAATGTTGAGGTTGTTGAATTTGCTGGTGATTTGGAATATTGAGGTTGTTGATGAATTTGTTGGTATTATCAACGTTTGTTTTGTTGAACTTTTTGGTCCTTTTAATAGTTGAGGTTGTTGTTGAAATTGTTTGGATTTTCAATATTGAGGTTGTTGTTGAAATTGTTGGTGTTATCAATGTTATTTTTTGAACTGTTTTGTATTTTTCAATGTTGAGTTTGTAGTTGAATTTGTTGGTGTTTTTCAATGTTGAGGTTGTTGTAGAATTTTTTCGTGTTTTTCATTGTTGAGGATGTTGTTGAATTTGTTGGTGTTATCAATTTTTTTGTTGAGCTTGTTTGTATTTTTAAAAGTTGAGGATGTTGTTGAATCTGTTGCTGTTTTTGAAAGTTGAGGTCGTTGAATCGGTTGGTGATTTTCAATATTGCTGTTGCTGTTGGATTTGTTGGGGTTATCAATGGTTTTTTTTGAACTTTTTTGTGTTTTTCAAAGTTGAGGTTTTTGCTGAATTTATTGATGTTATCAATGTTTATTTTGTTGAACTTTTTTGTACGTTTAAACGTTGAGGTTGATTTTGAATTTGTTGGTTGTTTTTCATTGTTGAGGATGTTGTTGAATTTGTTGGCGGTTTTCAATGTTGAGGTTGTTGTTGAATTTCTTGGTGCTGTTCATTGTTGAGGTTGTTGTTGAATTTGTTGGTGTTTTTCAATGGTGAGGTTTTTGTTGAATTAGTTGGTGTTTTCATTGTTGAGGTTGTTGTTAAATTTGATGTTGTTTTTCAATGTTGAGGTTGTTGTAGAATTTATTGGTGTTTTTCAAAGTTAAGGTCGTTGAATTTGTTGGTGATTTTCAATATAGAGGTTGTTGTTGAATTTGTTGTTGTTATCAATGGGTTTTTTTGAACTTTTTTGTGTTTTTCAAATTTGAGGTTGTTGATGAATTTGTTGGTGATATACAGTGTTGAGGTTGTTGAATTTTTTGGTGATATTTCAATACTTAGGTTGTTGTGGAATTTGTTGATGTTATTAATGTTATTTTTTGAACATTTTGTATTTTTCAATGTTGAGGTTGTTGTTGAATATTTTCTTTTATATCATTGTTGAGGTTGGTCTTGAATTTGTTGGTGTTTTTCAATGTTGAGGTTCTTGTTGAATTTGTTGGTGTTTCTCAATGGTGAGGTTTTTGTTGAATTTTGTGGTCTTTCCATTGTTGAGTTGGTTCTTAAATTTGTTGGTGTTTTTCAATGTTGAGGTTGTTACATTTGTTGGTGATTTTAAACATTGAGGATGTAGTTGAATTTGTTGGTGTTGTCAATGTTTATTTTGTTGAACTTTTTTTTTAGTTTTAAAAGTTGAGGTTGTTGCTGAATTTTTTATTCCTTTTCAATGTTGAGGTTGTTGTTGAATATGTTTTGTGTTTTTCAATGTTGAGGTTGTAGTTGAATTTATTGGTGTTTTTCAATGTTGATGTTGTTGAATATGTTGGTGATTTTCAATATTGAGTTTGTTGTTGAATTTGTTGGTGTTATCAATGTTATTTTTTGAACTGTTTTGTATTATTCAATGTTGAAGTTGCTGTTGAATTTGTTGGTGCTTTTCAATGTTGAGTTTGTAGTTGAATTTGTTGGTCTTTTTCAATGTTGAGTTTGTTGTTGAATTTGTTGGTGTTTTTCAATGTTGAGGTTGTTATTGAATTTGTTGGTGATTTTTAATATTGGGGTTGTTGTTGAATTTGTTGGTGTTATCAATGTTATTTTTTGAACTGTTTTGTATTTTTCAATGTTGAGGTTTTTGTTGAATTTGTTGGTGTTTTTCATTGTTGACGATGTTGTTGAATTTGTTGGTGTTATCAATTTTTTTTGAACTTGTTTATATTTTTAAAAGTTGAGGATGTTGTTGAATTTGTTGCTGTTTGTCAAGGTTGAGGTTGTTGAATTGCTTGGTGATTTTTAATATTGCTGTTGTTGTTGAATTTCTTGGGGTTATCAATTGTTTTATTTGAACTTTTTTGTGCTTCTCAAAGTTGAGGTTTTTGAAGAATTTATTGATGTTATCAATGTTTATTTTGTTGAACTTATTTGTAATTTTAAAGGTGGAGGTTGATTTGGAATTTGTTGGTTGTCTTTCATTGTTGAGATTGTTGTTTTATTTTTCTTTGCTGTTCATTGTTGAGGTTTTTGTTGAATTTGTTGGTGTTATCAATGTTCTTTTTTCAACTTTTTTTTACTTTTAAAAGTTGTGGTTATTGTTGAATTTGATGGTGTTTATCACTGATGAGGTTGTTGTTGAATTTGTTGCTGTTATCAATGTTTTCTTTTGAAATGTTTTGTGTTTTTCAATGTTGAGGTTGTTGAATTTGCTGGTGATTTGCAATATTGAGGTTGTTGATGAATTTGTTGGTGTTATCAACGTTTGTTTTGTTGAACTTTTTGGTACTTTTAATAGTTGAGGTTGTTGTTGAAATTGTTTGGATTTTCAATATTGAGGTTCTGTTGAAATTGTTGGCGTTTTTCAATGTTGAGGTTGTTGTTAAACTTGTTGGTGTTATCAATGTTATTTTTCGAACTTTTTAGTATTTTTCAAAGTTAGATTGTTGTTGAATTTGTTGGTATTTTTCAATGTTGAGGTTGTTGTTGAATTTGTTGGTGTTTTTCAATATTGAGGTTGTTGTTGAATTTGTTGGTGTTTTTCAATGTTGAGGTTCTTGTTGAATTTGTTGGTGTTTTTCAATGTTGAGGTTGTTGTTGAATTTGTTGGTGTTATCAATGTTATTTTTTGAACTGTTTTGTATTTTTCAATGTTGTGGTCGTTGTTGAATTTGTTGGTATTTTTCAATGTTGCGATTGTTGTTAAATTTTTTGGTGTTTTTCATTTTTGAGGCTGTTGTTGAATTTGTTGGTGTTTTTCATTGTTGAGGATGTTGTTGAATTTGTTGGTGTTATCAATTTTTTTTGAACTTGTTTGTAGTTTTAAAAGTTGAGGATGTTGTTGAATTTGTTGGTGTTTTTCAAAGTTGAGGTCGTTGAATTGGTATGTGATTTTTAATATTGCTGTTGTTTAGAATTTGTTGGGGTTATCAATTGTATTATTGGAACTTTTTTGTGTTTCTCAAAGTTGAGGTTTTTGCAGAATTTATTGATGTTATCAATGTTTATTTTGTTGAACTTATTTGTAATTTTAAAGGTTGAGGTTGATTTGGAATTTGTTCGTTGTTTTTCATTGTTGAAGTTGTTGTTGAATTTGTTGGTGTTTTTCAATGTTGAGGTTGTTGTTTTATTTTCTGTTGCTGTTCATTGTTGAGGTTTTTGTTGAATTTGTTGGTGTCATCAATGTTCTTTTTTCAACTTTTTTCTACTTTTAAAAGTTGAGGTTATTGTTGAATTTGTTGGTGTTTATCACTGATGAGGTTGTTGTTGAATTTGTTGGTGATTTTCAATGTTGAGGTTGTTGTTGAATTTGTTGGTGATTTTCAATATTGAGGTTGTTGTTCAATTTGTTGGTGTTATCAATGGCTTTTTTCAACTTTTTAGTACATGTAAAAGTTGAGGTTGTTGTTGAATTTGTTGGTGTTTTTCAATGAAGAGGTTGTTGTTGAATTTGTTGGTGATTTTCAATGTTGAGGTTGTTGTTAAATTCGTTGATGTTTTTCATTGTTGATGTTGTTGTTGAACTTGTTGGTGATATTCAGTGTTTAGGTTGGTGAATTTATTGGTGATTTTAAATGTTGAGGTTGTTGTTGAATTGGACAGTGTCATCAATGTTTATTTTGTTGCACTTGTTTGTATTTTTAAAAGTTGTGGTCGTTGTTGAATTTATTGGTATTTTCACTGTTCATTTTGTTGAACTTTTTTGTACTTTTAAATGTTGAGGTTGTTGTTTAATTTGTTGGTGTTTTTCAATGTTGATGTTGTTGAATTTGTTGGTGTTATCAATGTTTTCTTTTGAACTGTTTTGTCTTTTTCAATGTTGAGGTTGTTGAATTTGCTGGTGATTTGGAATATTGAGGTTGTTGATGAATTTGTTGGTATTATCAACGTTTGTTTTGTTGAACTTTTTGGTCCTTTTAATAGTTGAGGTTGTTGTTGAAATTGTTTGGATTTTCAATATTGAGGTTGTTGTTGAAATTGTTGGTGTTATCAATGTTATTTTTTGAACTGTTTTGTATTTTTCAATGTTGAGTTTGTAGTTGAATTTGTTGGTGTTTTTCAATGTTGAGGTTGTTGTAGAATTTTTTCGTGTTTTTCATTGTTGAGGATGTTGTTGAATTTGTTGGTGTTATCAATTTTTTTGTTGAGCTTGTTTGTATTTTTAAAAGTTGAGGATGTTGTTGAATCTGTTGCTGTTTTTGAAAGTTGAGGTCGTTGAATCGGTTGGTGATTTTCAATATTGCTGTTGCTGTTGGATTTGTTGGGGTTATCAATGGTTTTTTTTGAACTTTTTTGTGTTTTTCAAAGTTGAGGTTTTTGCTGAATTTATTGATGTTATCAATGTTTATTTTGTTGAACTTTTTTGTACGTTTAAACGTTGAGGTTGATTTTGAATTTGTTGGTTGTTTTTCATTGTTGAGGATGTTGTTGAATTTGTTGGCGGTTTTCAATGTTGAGGTTGTTGTTGAATTTCTTGGTGCTGTTCATTGTTGAGGTTGTTGTTGAATTTGTTGGTGTTTTTCAATGGTGAGGTTTTTGTTGAATTAGTTGGTGTTTTCATTGTTGAGGTTGTTGTTAAATTTGATGTTGTTTTTCAATGTTGAGGTTGTTGTAGAATTTATTGGTGTTTTTCAAAGTTAAGGTCGTTGAATTTGTTGGTGATTTTCAATATAGAGGTTGTTGTTGAATTTGTTGTTGTTATCAATGGGTTTTTTTGAACTTTTTTGTGTTTTTCAAATTTGAGGTTGTTGATGAATTTGTTGGTG